>NW_009258950.1:760167-771818 GCF_000687185.1 Egretta garzetta
ACCCGGGGGGTCGAGCCGAGCCGCTCCCCCCCAGCCGCCCCCCGACGGTGAGTTCCACTCAGACTGAAACACTTTAATACTTCTCCCAGCTAAAATAAAACACTACCCCCCCACCCCCAAGAAAAGTGTTCTTATCAAGCCCTATTCCACATCAGGGTGAAGACACTAACAGCGCAGTAAAAAAAGAAGTCTCTATATATCACCCAGTCAAGTAGTCTAAACAACTGCGCTGGAAGTTTTCCAGCCGTGTCCAGTCAATGACCACAGACTTACATGGAAAGCGGTCATTAGCAGTGGCAGTCATGTCATAGAATCATAGAATGCTTTGCGTTGGAAGGGACCCCTAGAGGCCACCTAGCCCAGCCCCCCTGCAGTGAGCAGGGACACCCTTAACCAGATCAGGTTGCTCAGAGCCCCGACCAACCTGGCCTTGAATGTTTCCAGGGATGGGGCCTCCACCACCTCTCTGGGCAGCCTGTTCCAGTGTTTCACCACCCTCATGGTAAAGAATTTATTTCTCATATCTAGTCTAAACCTACCCTGGTTTAGTTTAAAACCATTACCGCTTGTCTTGTCACAGCTGGCCCTACTAAAAAGATTGTCCCCATCTTTCCTATGGGCCCCCTTTAAGCACTGAAAGGCCGCAATCAGGTCTCCCCGCAGCCTTCTCTTCTCCAGGCTGAGCAACCCCAACTCTCTCAGCCTCTCCTCATAGGAGAGGTGCTCCAGCCCTCGGATCATTTTTGTGGCCCTCCTTTGGACCCACTCCAACAGTTCCATGTCCTTCTTGTGCTGAGGGCTCCAGAGCTGGAAGCAGTACTCCAGGTGGGGTCTCACCAGAGCGAAGTAGAGGGGCAGAATCACCTCCCTTGACCTGCTGGCCACGCTGCTTTTGATGCAGCCCAGGAGATGGTTGGCCTTCTGGGCTGGGCATATGTTGTCCTGCTATCCCGCTGGTCTCTTCCCCAGGAGCTCTGTTCGGGAGGCATGTGCGTGCCAGTGGCTTTGGATACCATTTAGGAGGTGAAATGCGTATTTCACATGTGATCTTCACAGCCGGAGAACCCATGACACAAGACAGAGGATGGGGTTTTATGGCTTCAGGGGGTCACAGCTATGTCACCATCCTGGAAGATTTCTACAGCTCTTAAGAAACTACACTCAGTCAATTAATAAGTACAAAGTTTACATTAATAAGAATCTTCCACGCATGTCTTTTTCATGGGAACCTTAGGAGACACTTCAAGCACTCTCCAGAACCAGTACATTCCAGAGGGGACCACAGTGTTTAGGACATTGGACATAGGACAAGATGCCCCATCCTTCCAATAATATACAGTGACTATTTGTCATAATAGTAGGACAGTTAACTCAGTATATATGTAGTTTAAAACAGTGCAGCAAATAAATGTATGGCATTTATTCTATGCATAGGACTTGATTAGACTGCAAGAGAAGAATTACAACATCAAAGCTTTAGGCCTGTGTCTCAGTCTCCTTATTGATACACAGGGGATAAATCTGTAATACTCATCTTCCTAACAGATTTATTGTGAGACAGAATGTATGAATTTGGAAAATGCATTTGTATTTTCAGAAAGTGATAAAGAAGTATGATGTAACGTATTACAAAAAATCTTCAGTAAAGCAATATACGTGATGGACCTAATTTGAGCTGACAAGTTTTGCATAGGTTGTCATATTTAATCAGCGTATATCAGCTGTTCTGAAATGTAAAGTGGCATAAGCAGCAACTTATTCCTAACTGGTATCATAAAGATATTGGAAGTAATAATATGTTTAGATTTCATTGGCTTTACAAGGCATTTAGTGGTGATAAGAACAAAGAAAATATAAAGTTGCAGGGTGAAGCTATAAAGTATCTGATAGATCTGTTCTTAGTAAATCTTTCATTTTTGGAAACTATCCTACATATATGTGATATAATATCATGATTGATTATTAGTTGTGTTCAGGTTTTTAGACCTGAAAATTACAATAACAGTGTCTTACGTTCTTTTTTTTCCTGCAGGATAAATGGGGGTGTGTTTGAATGTGTGTGTGCAGGTGCACACATGTGCACGTGTACGGGAGCTAGTAACATCAAGATGGTGTCTGAAGCTTCTAGTGAGGAGGACAAATTCAATAGATGAGATTTACATGTTGCTGTGATTGTCAGATGGCCTCTGATCTTTATTATCTTAGGCAGAAGGAATTAACTGGCCTAGGCCATGCTGAGTTCCCATGAAAATGAGTCCCTTCACGTACACGTTCCTGCTTCTGCTCACGCATTTTGGAATTAATTCTTCCCCACAGAAATGCTGAGAATCACACAAACGTATCAAAAAGCTGGAGGTACACCTCATTTGGAACAATATAGAATCACAGAGTGCTTTGGGTTGGAAGGGACCTTTAGAGGCCATCTAGCCCAGCCCCCCTGCAGTGAGCAGGGACACCCTTAACCAGATCAAGTTGCTCAGAGCCCCGTCCAACCTGGCCTGGAATGTTTCCAGGGATGGGGCCTCCACCACCTCTCTGGGCAGCCTGTTCCAGTGTTTCACCACCCTCATTGTAAAGAATTTCTTCCTTCTATCCAGTCTAAACCTACCCTGGTTTAGTTTAAAACCATTACCCCTTGTCCTATTGCTACAGGCTGTACTAAAGAGTTTGTCCCCATCTTTCCTATAGGCTCCCTTTAAGTACTGAAAGGCCGCAATCAGGTCTCCCTGCAGCCTTCTCTTGTCCAGGCTGAATAAGCCCAACTCCCTCAGCCTGTCCTCATAGGAGAGGTGCTCCAGCCCTCGGATCATTTTTGTGGCCCTATATGCAGCTGATAGTCTTGATTTTGGCATCCTTTTCTAAAATATAATTTTTAATGTTACGTAGCCCTATATCAGAACAATATCTACTGCAATTCAACAACCTTAACTTGCAACAGACTCACTTCATCCCACATGAAGTAAAGATAACAGAGACTTCCCCGTTTCCTACTGCGTAGCTGCAAATACTGTATCCAGTATTTCTCTACCCTCACTAGACCGCATGTCTAGACATACACACCAGAAAATTCCTTTTTGAATGTATTGGACACCACTTGGTGTGGCTGCTGCAAAATGAAATTTGCCCAAAATTGCTCAGTGTAATCAATATCTTGACACTCCACTGTGTATGTTATGGGATTGTCACAAAGCCTCTGATTTCATCACCCCACAATGGATGTGGTTGCAGCGAGTAATCTTAATACCCAATAAAATTATTTTACAGACATGAAAAAGCTCTCTCTTCCCCCTGGTATTGAGGAATTTGTGGGTAGGGCTTTGCAGACTTGCAATATTTAAATGAAGCTTATAGACAAAACAACAAGATATGTTGAACACTTCTAATAACATGGTCAGAAACCACACGGCTCCTGTTAAAGGCAATCATGGAATTTAAGCAGCAAAATAAGGTGCTCGATTAAATATAGACTCATAGGGGGATACCTTATTATATATAATTGCTTGTAACACACCTGAATATTTCTAACACAGAGTCTCATGGCTTCAAATAGTTGCATTTCTCCAAACAGCAGCATAGATTAGCAACAGATTAGTGTGTTTACTCAGCTTTAAAACAAAGCATTCTCTGAAGTTGGTGGAGTGATGACTGTCTCTTCTTATGCCACCCTGTTTTTCATGAAATTGTAGAGCTGTGATCCAGAGCAGCAGAATTTTACCTGAAAGAAAACATCGGTATTTGGACCATTTTTTTTTTTCTGAAAGTATTAGCTGTGGTTTTCATGTTTGCCCTGTTGTTTTTCTTTCTCTCTCAGCATCTTTTCTTATGTCCTTGGTAAAGCAATGGCTGAAACGTTAAATGACCCCAATAAAACGGAACCCAAGTTCAGAACTTGCCAGACAGACTTAATTCCAGTTTGTGACTTCATGGTAATTTGTAAGGAGCTGTAGTACAACTGACAGGAATCTCCCCCCGTGCACGTACACACACCGGTCTGCCCGTGAACATGGGACCAGAACTGCCCCCTCCGCCTGCTTTTCCCCGGTGAGCCCAAAGCTCCATCTTTCCAATGCCCCACTTGGGAAACTGCATTTTACATTTATTTCCTTTGCCTCAGAGGTAGCGGAATAGTGGCCACACGCAAAATCCATGAGAAGGTGTATGTTAGCAGTAAAAGAAATTCTCTTCAGGAAAATACTGCCCTCAGGATGACTTTTGCAAACCAGGAAAAGGACTCTTCCAGCTGAGTCTCTGCTGGAGCTTTGCTGCTGTGGCTCTACTGGGAAAGTCCCAATAGCGTAGACTGACAGTGTCTCAGTTTCTCGTGAGGGCTTTGCTCAGTTACCCATACCGGGGGCCAGTCCCCGTAGCCCACTCTAGCCCTAGTATAACACTGCACCAATTTAAAGAGCTTCTCAGCCCTTCATCCTCGCAACGCTCCTGAGAGACGGGGAGTTGAGCAGCATTACTCAGGCCATGCCACTTGAGAGATGGGAGAGAAGGAGGGTGATCTTCCCAAGACCCGCAGCCAGCCTGTGGCAGAGCCCAAGGTAGATCTGCTCCCAGTTTCTGCTCGCTCTTCCAGACCTTTCTTTTTTTTGGCACCCCCCCAAACTCATCCTGCGGTTCATGAACCTTAACAAACCTTTCAATGAAGCTTGTCTGGGTTTTGGATTGGTAAAGAAATTTGAAACCGAGGCAAGACTTTGTGTTGGTGTGTGCTGCGCTGTGAAAATTTCACATGCCTGTTTTTCACCCCACTTGTTCAGCCATAATAGCACGGCACAGCGGGCCAGAAAACTACAGGTTTTACTGAACGGCCCAGTTTATAAGAAGAAGGTGGTGAGAGTGGTGGGTATGGAAAACGGGTTTTCAAGAGTTTATGAAAGCTACCACTTCCTTTGGGAATCCACATTCCTTGCAAAATCTATTCCTATTCCCACCCTTACAATCCCTTTGTTTTTACTGCAGTGGTCCTGTGTATCTAAGAATTTGGCACTATGTATTTGTTAACAGACTCTTCGTGCATAGTTTGGATCGCTCATAAGATCCTGTTTTCCACAACCTGTATGGAGAAATACAGAGTAACTAGGTTAGCTGAAATCAAAGGAAAGCCATTTTAAGTCTTTCATAAAATTTTAAACAAGAAAGGATAAAGGGCTCAAACAATAGTGGGTTTAATATGTCTGTGCTAGCGTGCTCTTGAAACCAGTTTGCAAGTCAGCCGTGAAAATGTGCAGTCTGAAACAAGTTTTCTGCTTGCACTGAGGCAACCAGCCTGCTAATCTTCATCCCAAATGTAGACATACACTGCAAAAAACACACAGCCTGTGCAAACTCTTACTCAGCACAGTAGTCCTTATTTGTTCCCCTTTCTACTGCTACCACTACAATCTATAGACTATTAGATTAGCAGGAGCGGAGTTAGACCCGCACATGAGATACAGCCCTACACTATTGTTCTGGGGAGCGAGGGGGTACAAGAAGCTCTTTTACTTTGCCTTCGTAGCCTGTTTGTGTTGTGTTTTAAGGAACAAAGCTCACTCTCAAACCGCCAAAATTTTATCGTGGCTACCCAAACTGTGCTAAAATGGAAGGTAAGTGATCTGCCTCAGTCCCAGGGTTGCTGTATTTTTCATTTTCTCAGTGCAGCAAAGGTGGAAGGCAGACATCCGCTTTCAGATCCAATTGTGCTGACCAAAGAATCCACCATCTCTAGCTGCTTCACACTTCCCACCATCTGTTTAGCACTCCCCAGTCCTGCCAGCAAAAGGACGTGCGGGAGAGTTCAGGCAACCCACAGCAGACAACGGCTGCTGGGGGGGCTCGATCCACTTCCAGCAGCTATCTGACTTGAAGGAGGCTCTTTGTATCCCACTGCTTATTTCTTTTTTTTAGCCATATTGGTTGGTCTTAAAACAAACAAACAAAAAAGACACCACCTCACCCTACAGAACTTGCGAGGACATTGCTTATGTTCTTATCTACTGCTATGACAATATTATACACAGGTAGGTAAGTGGGTAGGTAAGCAGAAAGATAGATAGATTTTTTTTTGTCCTGTAAAGGCGCAGTCTTGAAATGAAAGCTACCACACACAAGCTACCTACACAAGCAATCACATTTCCTCACACTGTGGACTCTTCTCTTAATCTGCATCTAAACATCTGTATCTCAACATCTGTATCTAAACATCCCAGAACAGGTTGGGGCACACAAACCTTTCTGTCTAAGGAAGCTTGCCCATTTGTTCCACCTCCGTCTTTCAATTTACTGCAGGGTTTGTTTTCCATTGCTTCTCCAGAATACAGCAAATGTGATAGGGAGAAATGTCTGCCATTAAAGGGGCCAAAGTAATTGCTGGAGATGCACACAGTTCAGGCGTGTTGTGATGATTCGGGCATGAAACCCATTGATCTGACCACTCCTTTTGTCCTAATTTCATTCTTCATGACATATGTCGTGCATGGTTAGCACATTTTGTTTCAAGTTTCCTGCTCCCTTGCTTTATCTCCTTCTTTGTATGAACACAGCAGTTATGAGAAGATATTTACCATCCATACCTTGCACCTCCAAGGAGAAGACATCAGGAAGAGCTTTCAAAGGCATATAACATGAAACAGTATATTAGAAAGTTTACTTTACTCCAAATTGTTTGTTGATAATTTTACTCTTTTGAGGTTTTGCTTTGGCAGACTGTTTTTTATGGGCACCTTCCAGACAGTTTTGCAGCATCTAAACTGAACTGAACATTCTGCTACGTAAAATGAAAACCACAATCACCAGCACCGGGACATCCCAGCAGCCCAGCAGATCAAGGAATGTTTTTCTTAAGTCTCACCAACTTTCTAACTCCAGAGCCATATTTTTATTTTCTAAGGATATCTGTAATGCTGATATCAGTTCAGCTCCAAGCATTCAGTCAGCGCACAAACCCCGCTCTTGTTAGTGAAAAGACATCTGAAACAACATTTTCTGTAAAAGGGTAATTAATGCTAAATTATTACAAGGCTTGTTCAGAAATGGTAGCATTAACCACAATAAATTTTAAGTGCGCCCTTTTTTTCTTGCAAAAAATGAAGGGCACACAGAAGTTGACTCATTGCACACATAGATTATGATTCCCATTACTGTATTTTTGTTTTAACTATGATCTTAATGTGATTTTTATAAATCACAATATCAGAGCTGACTGCAGTGGATAAAGCCATAAGAGGGTTGTCTAAACCCTTACAAGTGTGCTGAAAGTTTCTTTTGTCTAACACACCAGCTAACTTCTTGATTAGATAAAGACCCAAGAAAACTCCTCTGGTGGAGAAGATGGCAATCAAATGTGGAAATCTTCGCTGTATAGAGCACCCTGGTGTTTGTTAAATATCTGCAGATCTGCTTGTTGTAAGTGACTGTTTATTCTCGCAAGTGAATTCCAAGATAGCCTGGCTTCCTTGGGGTTTAATCTCAGCCTTTTTTTGTTTCTGATTAGCTGGAAACTGTAGCAGGTCATCCCGGCTCTTTGAAGAATGAAGGGTCTCATTCCAGGGCGAGGCCCAACAAATTTGTGAATGAATGAAAAGTTAATTGTGGAAAAGGGTAGAGCATACTTCAGTCATCGTTAATTTAAGCAAAGCTGTAAGTTAGTAAATAGAAACACCGGTGTATCCTTTCAAGTAGAATTTTTGCTCTTACTGATATCTTAGGTGCTGTTTCTCTGGCCCTTTTAAAGATCGGTGCTTGTCGTAGACACTTTATTATCTAATCTTCTGCCCAAGGAGAGATTCTCTAGTGTTGAGTAATTACAAATAGATTGAGCTCTGCTGGAAAGTTTGTTTACAAAAATAAAAGGAAACCTTATGCCCTATAAACTTTGTGATTTTTTTTACTTTATCTTCTTAATTTTTTTTTTTAACTAACTAATAAACATTGTGGAAAATAACATGAATTTCATATGTTATCGTTTTTTAGGAAGGTGAATGAAACCGTTACACAGAATCACAGAATGGCAGGGGTTGGAAGGGACCTCCAGAGATCATCCAGTCCAACCCCCTCTACTAAAGCAGGGTCACCCAGAGCATGTTACACAGGACATTGTCCAGGCGGGTTTTGAATATCTCCAGAGAAGGAAACTCCACAACCCCCCTGGGCAGCCTGCTCCAGTGCTCCGTCACCCTCAAAGGAAAGAAGTTCTTCCTCATGTTCAACTGAAACCTCTTATGCTTCAGTTTGTTCCCATTGCCCCTTGTCCTGTCCCTGGGCAGCACTGAGAAGAGCCTGTCTCCGTCCTCGGGACATCCACCCTTGAGATATTTGTATGTGTTGATGAGATCCCCTCTCAGTCTTCTCTTCTTCAGGCTAAACAAGCCCAGCTCCCTCAGCCTCTCCTCATAGGGAAGATGCTCCTGTCCCCTCATCATCTCTGAATCCTTCTGGATTTTTATTGTACTTGAAATGTCTTTTGTAACCACTTCAGGATTATGGTGAAATACAAAAACGTAATAACGGCTTCATAAAAGGTATCTATTAAATTTAAAACTGTTATATTAAAGCTAAAAGCAAAATGCACAAAACTCATATGCAAGAAAATGAAAGGCGCTTTTCATTTGCAGAGAAGTCGAAGAGAAGGCTGTATATTGCTAGAGGAAAGCTGCTTAAGGAAAAGGCGTAACTGTGAGCGATGCAATGAAGAAAGGAAAGCAGTGAAAAAAGCAAGGGGCCACAGGCAGCAGCTTTTAAAGCCTCTACAGCAACATTTTTTATGAGTCAGAGAAGCCACAGCAAACAGCTGGAGATGGAATCAAACATTTCTTCAATTTTAAATATGCATTGGACTTAGACAGAACTTGCCACCCACACATCTCAGAGCACCCTGCCATCGCTAATAAATTTAGTCTCCTACAGTCCTTGGAGGTGAGCGTTATACTCACCTGGTAGATAAAGAAAACGGAGCAGGAAAAGGTTACATGATTTGCCATACGTCATGCAAGAAGACTGCAAAAAAGTTAAAAATAAAAGATAGTATCAATAAAGACAGAACGACTTGGGGCTGTTGTACAGTTGTACTGGCAAACCAGAGGGGTAAATATGCTTCAGCAGAGCCATGGGTGCCAGAAGCTGAGGGCTGGACGGTGTTCCATTAGCTACTCATGTGCTCCAGACCAGGCTTCAGGAGGGCTGAGATCCTGCTCTCAGGTGCTGCCACAGCTTTGCAGAGTGACTTCAGGTTCGACACAGCCTCTCCCTGCACATCAGCTCCTTGCCTGTCCAAGTGAGTACCGTGACACAGATCTATACACAGCATTTGCAAATAAGGAAAAGCAAGAGGTCTTAACTCCTTAGACACAGTACTGAAACTCTGTGGATGCATTTGATTTAATTTCAGGTCTAGATTAAGCTCACTGAATCGGATTTAAAAATCATAAAAGCAAGAAGTATGAGAAAGCAGTTCATAGCTGTCCAATGTACAATTTTTGCAGGTTTCTAATGGAGCCGTACAAGATCCCACATCTCCTTCTCCCTTCCCATCTCTAGCAAAGGGAATGGCTGGAGTTCATAGAATCATAGAATGCTTTGGGCTGGAAGGGTCCTTTAGAGGCCATCTAGCCCAGCCCCCCTGCAGTAAGCAGGGACACCCGTAACCAGATCAGATTGCTCAGAGCCCCGTCCAACCTGGCCTTGAATGTTTCCAGGGGTGGGGCCTCCACCACCTCTCTGGGCAACCCGTTCCAGTGTTTCACCACCCTCATTGTAAAGAATTTCTTCCTTATATCTAGCCTAAACCTACCCTGGTTTAGTTTAAAACCATTACCCCTTGTCCTGTCACAACCAGCCCTGCTAAAAAGATTGTCCCCATCTTTCAATGGTTCAAATTTGGTCTTTTGGTTTCCCCTGTGAAGAGCAGGCCCTGCGAATGTAAGTGACTAGACATTGCCCTCCACTGTTTTATACTTGTGCATGTGCATATACATGAGCTAATCTGCAACAAAATTTTATTTGTGGGTCCCCTCAAGCTAAAAAAATTACAGCTGTCACTGCTTTTACTAAAAGACGAGCCATGTGAGCCATTCCAAAGCCAGATCCTAACACATGGCAATGTTAAAGGTGACAAGTCCACTGCTTCTCTGTATACAAGAGCTACAAGACAAGTAATGAAAACCTAATTTACTTAATGTATAATCATACAATAACACTTGCAGTGTTATTGATAAGATGTCTACACTAGCAGAATTGGATTCAGGGACAAGAAAACATGCCTGAGGTCCCAAGCCTAGTTAGACAGCAGTTCAAGACATGCAAAGCTCAGGAGGAGGAAGGGAAGAGCCTGTGTCTTAGTCTCTGCTTGACTCCACCCTACATCTAAGGCACTGAGTCTCTGACTGCACCTCGCCACAAATTTAAGTGACTAAAACCCTCCCACACACCCTATTTACTAAATCAACCAGTTATATTTTTGTGCTTAAACATTGCTGGGCACCGAAGATGTTGTCTGTGCCGTCAAGGGTGTCACAAACCAGCTACTTGGCTGTCCCGTAGCTCAGCTGAAGCAGGTATTTGTCTTACAAAAATAGAAACAAGAGTTGCACTCTTTCTGCTGATACCAAGACATCAGCAACAGCAAAGCACGCAGCAACTGATTAAATGAGAAGTTAAGTTTTAGTTGCAGGGGCAACTTGCAGCTTTAGGTCATGTTCAGTTTCAGTAATCGTGGTCAGTCCTACGTGTAACCACAACTCACCAGCACAATTCTAATCATTTTTCACCACGGATACAAAGCTCAAAGGTTTGTCTAAAAATACGTTGATTAAAACAGGAGTGAGCCCACTTCGGAAGCCTTTTCAAAATTGCAAACATGGGTCTAGATCCAAAAAAAAAAAAAAAAAAAGGCACCTGAAAGTTGCATGATGCACTGTTTTGTTTTTAAGCCCCTGACTCCGGAGTGCAACACCACACAGGTCTCGACTCCAGTGCCTGCCGCTGCCTCTGCTCCCCAGTGCCTCCCCGGACCCCCTGCAGCCCATCAGCCCAGCGGGGAGCTGCCCGGGGCTGGCACAGCGCTTTGGAGCCCTGGGGGGGCTGCTTTCTCCAGAAACACGAGGAGGGCTTCCCTTCACCAGGAGGCCTCAGCTTCTCTCCAGGAGGCCGGTTAATAAGCTGTGGTGTGAATACGCTGCCCTGTTATGGGTAACACAGTGGAGGTTTGATCATCTACCCAGGCTGCGAGAGTCAGGTTCAGTCCCTTCCTTACTGCGATGGGGCTTATGCCCACCTCCTGCCACCCAACCTCCAGCCCAGTCAAGATCAGGAGCCACCAGGGAAAGACCTTGGCTTCCTCACTGCAGGGTGGGCAGAGTCCTGGTTGCCCACGGGGGTCAGCTCTGAGTATACGTTATGCACTCACCAGTCAACTGAAAAGATGTAAACGCTTCTGGAGACGGGGACCAGAATATGGCGCTCTTCTGCCTCAGGCCCATGAGGCTTTTACACCTTCCCCTTCCTCTGCTGGGGCTGCAAATGGCTCCAGCAGGCAGGTGGTGTGCCGGCTGGGCAGGGAGCTGCTGCTTTAATTTACCTTTTGGCCGTGCGGCTGGGACGCCGTGGGGCTGGGACGCCGTGCGCCTCCACAGATGTCAGCGCGGAGGGATGTCATGGCAGCCCAGGCC
>NW_009258950.1:771856-776656 GCF_000687185.1 Egretta garzetta
TGGGGCCCTGCAGCAGCAGCAGCCCCGCTAGCCCCCCTTCCCAATGCCCCCCCCCTTGGCCCCCAGGGGCTCACAATGAGAAACTCGGGAAACCCGGATCCTGGGAGTGGAATACAAAGCACATGGAGGAAATATGCTGCGCTCGTGTCTGCCACTGCCTTTTGCTCTCCTTTTGAAAAGAGGGAATCTTTGGAGGCTTTGTTATATTTCCCTCTTTCTTTCTCCTCCTCTCCTTTTAAAGGTTTAATCCTTATTTCCAGAGCTCCTCTGCTATCCCTTGCGTTGGGGTGTTTTTTCTCTGTAACTGGAGAAAGTGCATTTTATTTATTATAGCTTGAGACACTCAACTTTTAATTTGCGAGCACTCATTTTCCCTCCAGTTTTCTTCCCCTTCCAAACTGCCTCCAGCCACCCCATCCCCCAGCACCACATTTTCTCCTCTCTCCTCTCCTCTCCTCTCCTCTCCTCTCCTCTCCTCGGCTAGCAGGAAGCAAGGCAGCAGAGGCAAGGGGCATGCAAGGAAAAGACGGATCAAGCCCTGTGTGCAAAATTCAAGTGGGGACCCAGCAAAGCAGCCAGCTCAGTTTAAACTTTGACCTTGTCCCTCTCGCTGCTGTGATACACAACAGGCACTTACCAACCCCAAGCTGGTGAAAAAACAGCTTTTTTTTTGGTGTGTTTTGCTTTGTTTTGTTTTTACTAACAACGAAGCTGTGCCAGAGGAAAAGTCAATCTTTTTGATCTTTTGTAAAGCCGGCAAATACCTCCATGTTACCAGTTTAGCTATAGGTGTGAAAAACATTTACAGGGTTCTATTTAAAACTAAATAAAAATAAAATAAAAATCAGTGACCAAGTCGCCTTCCACCCTCAAAAATAATAAACCGTGCCTTCCATTAACTCTCCCTTAAAAGTTTTCTTCTTTTAGGTACAGAAAACTGTGATTCCGCTGGGAAATACACTTTTAATTACAGCTACTACTTTGTTTTTTGCCTTTAATTACAGGTTCACTGCTTAACAGAATTATATTTTAAATTAGTTGGGTTCTCTAATTATTTTAATTTCTCTTATTTTTTAGGTCTTTTAAAAGTCAACAGGATAAGTCTTTTATGTCTCCCAGTCAGTTAAGGAAAACAAATGCCATTCCTACTTGATGTTCTTTAAGCTTCAGTGATTTTGTTATTTTAACATCTTTTAAATGTAAAGAACTTTTCAAGATGTCAATTCTCCCACCAATAAACTTAATTAAAATGTACATATAAATGAAAGAGATAATTAATTCACACCATTCCATTTGCTTATTACTTGACAGTCAGGGTGTATTAAAAGCTCAGACCTGTGAAAAGAAAACACGCAGAAAGAGGCACAAATAAAACAATCAGCATCAAAATATCATTTTCTGTCACCATTTTCCTATGTTCCTATAATAAAACTGTCAACTGCGTGAAGTTATTTTCTGCTTTTTATGAGCGTGGATTATCCTCACTTTCCAGTGAATTAATTTCACTGACACTGTAAATTTTTGTTTGTGCTCGTTTTTCTTTTTAATTTTAGAAGTCATGATAGTTATGGCTATTGCTATATTTAAACATCCCCCCCACAGACACCCACACCCCTGAATGGCTGCCTGGACTATCAGTAACTTTTTCCAGTTAATTCTGTATAACAAGCCAGTGTTTCCTTTGTTTGAAAGGTGACTTCTAGAACCACTCGCTTCCAAATAGGAATAATACCCATTTGGGGGTTTATTATTATTATTATTATTATTTTCTTTACCAAAAAAAAAAACCAACCACCAAACCCAAAACCTAAGCCGTTTGGGATTTTGAATGGAATGTGGTTTGTTTCAAGGCAAATAAATAATGTTTGTGGAAAGTCTAATAATTAGCAAACCGCCCTTTCCTTGTGCAGGGGGCTGTATTGATTGGGGCGCGAGCTCCCTCTGGTAAAGCCGAGCAGCGCTGGCCTTTCGCTGGCCGGCTGACTAATTCCTACACATCTACTATCACCAAAAGAAAGGCTCAGAGGAACAAAGTTGGTTTTGTCAGCAGCTCTGGTCCCCCTTCGCTCTGCCTGGAGGCGCCTCGATGCGGGTGGGCACAGTGCTGGCTGCCTGGCTCCTGGCTCCCCCTCGGGTGCTCGCGGGGCACACACCGGTTTCCTCCCCAAAGGAAATCAACAGCTTTCAAGAGGTTGGAGCCATGCCCCGTGTTGCTGCCAAAGCCTCACTAGCAGCCTTCCCAGCCTTGCAGATGGGGGAAGCAAGCCCCAGCAGCTGAAAAAAAAAAGGGGGGCAAAGCATCACTTTTGGCCAGAGCATCATGGAGAAGCAGGAGCTGTTGCTTTGGTGTTTGGTAGGTCGCTTGTTTTGGATGGAGAGCAAGGTTTGCACAGCCCACCTGGGAAAGTAATGATGGGCGATGAGAAATCTCAGCTTCTGGAGGTCTCCCCCTTTACCCCCAAAGGCAATCAGACGACCCCTCCCTGGTTGGAAGGGCAGGTCAGATGACTGAAAAGTGTGGGCTCCAGTAATGGCCAAAGCATCCACCTAAAGCCTCCTTTATGAAGCTGTTTGTGGGAAGTTGTGAGAAGTGGCTAAGCTGAGGAGCCTTTGTGGTACAAGCTGTCTTTGGCAGCGTGCACACAGCTGATCTGTTCTCGATCGCATGACCGGCTAGGAAATTTTGACTGCAAAGACTCAGTGTGACTGCTGAGAAAGAAAAATGAGTGAAGTACAAAGGCTATTTTGGGCATAATGGCTAGTCATTCTGGACACTAAGGCAATAGCCACGTACAAACACACCACAAAACGTTACACATATGGAGATGCTATGATAGCTCAGTCTCCCAGTTTCCATTATAAAGTTCTGCTTTCAAGGATTTCATCATTCACCCATAAACATTTACCTTGGGGCAAAACCAGACATAGCGTATTCCCTGGAAACTGGGGAGAGAGTTGTAAAGCACCTGCTCCCCAAACCCAGCGACTCGATGCAGGTAGTATTTTATTAGTAAAAGTTCTAGCAAAAACCGGTTAGTAGTAGAGTAGCACGGTTGCTTTGTGCATCTGTACTTTCAGAGACCATCAATATTTTGTACTCTATTAAAATTCCACCGCACACATGGGATTTTGAAAGCGTTTACAAATGTTAATTATTTCAGAGTTGCTGTCAGGTAAAGCATAAATTATGCCCATTTGACACATGAGGAAACCAAAGGCCAAAGAGGTCCAGCCTGATAAAGAAACCAATGGCATAAGATGAGACGAGTCCCAGTGTCACTGATTCTCCAACTTCTTTCTTCCAAACATCACCTCTTTCTTCAGGTACAGATATGTGTCTCCCTGCCTTTGCAGCAGAAAAAAACAAAGACAAATCCATTTGATTTTCACTGTGATTTATAAATGTACTGCAATAAATATGTGCTATATCACCTTTGAGACTGCTATACTCGAGGGTTTCGTCTCTGCAGTGAATGACCATAACAAAAGTAGATGTACTGTCATCCTAGAACATTTGAGCTTTAATCTTGAAAGCGGCTAGAGTAACGTATTAGAAGTGCCAAAGTTGTGCAGGTTACAAAGTGTAGGGTGGTATCTGCCCTGGGAGGAGCTTTCCCACATTCATCTAAGTGGAAACACCCTTCCACTTAGCGCCGGTTGTCAGTACTGCGCGTCTTAAGAAACATCACTGCATTGAAAATTAAACAAAACCAAAACCAACTCAACCTTTCCACCCTGGGTGATTCCTTTTAAGTCATTAGGACACACTTCTCTCACCTTTTCATGCTTTTTTTTTCCCCACAACATAGAAAGGGATCTTATGCTCCCTGATCGCTGCTTATAAATAGAAGATCACTGGGCTCCGGGAGCTGGAGCTTCAGAAAAAATACACAAGTACTGGGGATGGGCAAATACTAAACATTACAGTTTCGCTTCTGATGGGCTCGCAACCCCAGAGGCTGCTATAAACAATTTCATTTCTGTCAAGCTCGTGACCCCACTTGTAACTTCTGTGACCCCACTTCTGGTCATGACTTTTAGTTTGGGAACTGCTGCTGGAGATACCGAATTGTTTATTTCAAACACTACGCTCAGAGCTGCTAACTCCCCTCCCAACAAATGAAAACATCAGGAGTCGGACTCCAAGAAAGTTGCGAGATGGAAAATTTTTAAATATGGTCACCTAGAGCCTTTTTTTTTTGAGCCTACCTTTCTGTTTTAACACCTCCTCCCCTCCTGCAGGATGCATGCATGACAATCACAGCCCTACCACCCTCCACAAATTTATAGTGAGCAAAGTAACGCTGACCTCCTCTGGAAAAGCTCTTGTAAAAAAGAAACGCAGCACAGAAATCATGTGCTATCTGATACTGTTGAGAACTAACAGCTTTTCCTTAATGTAGGCATTCCCGGTGACTGATGCCAGTCCAGCCCAGCCCACACCTTCCCCTTCCTCCAGCTGAACCTGCAGTGACTCCCTTGGCCAGGAGGCTGTGTCCCAGCCCCTGCTCCCAGAAACTGCTGGGAAGGGAGCATGGGGCTGGTAAGGTGGCTGCCCTGGCTCCCAGCTCCTCCATTTGGGACAGGTTTAGTTCTTTCCAAACAGCCAAGCATGTGTTATACCTGTAGAAACCTTTTGTCCCCAGTTTTGTAGGGCATTACTGAGATCAAAACAGGGCTGGTACCATTTTGTGGAAGCAAAGAAAAAGAAAAAGAAAAAGGGAGCCAGAGAACTGTTTTTCGCAGGAGAAGGAAGGAGCTCTCTCTCCATAAGAGCAGGGGTTGGAAGGGTCCTTGGTT
>NW_009258950.1:776702-780562 GCF_000687185.1 Egretta garzetta
CAGCCTGGGAAGCCTCCCCATGGGCAGGCTGCCGCTAATTAGAGCCAGAATCGCCTTGGCTCACCAGCTGCCAACACCGCAGCTTCGCTGAGTAGCGTGTGGCCTTCAGTGCTTCTTTATGATGCGTAAAGAAACCCCGAAATGATATTTTTCTTTTAGCATTAGAACTTCAGGTGTTGTCTGGCTTGGAAATCTCCCTGGCAACCGGGGAGCAAGGGGAAACAATGACATTACAAGAGCCAAGAGAGTGAAAGCCGAGCAACTGAGAACCATTAGCAGAGTTGCTAGCTCTAATGGTTTTCCTTATAGGCTGGAAGATTTCAGACTGGCTTAAGGTTTCGGAGGGATAAACTGGGTCTGTAGGAGGAGCTCCCCTGACCCGCTGGTTCCCTTTCTCCCACCTGCCTACTGGGGGAAGAGACAAAAAAAAAAGAGTCACCCAGAGGTTGCTCCAGCTGCATCCCTTTAAAGCACCGGGTGCCCGGGACTTTGCTTTCTAGCTGCCCTGTTCTCCTGCTCACCACTTCACAGGAGAGGGGACGCAATCGTAGGAGGCATACGATAAGAAGAGCTAAAGAAACAGTGGTAGCTCAGATAGCCCCTCAGCTAATGAATGCTGTTAGCCTGAATTGTGTTTGGAGGAAGGAGAGGTGGGTAATCAGTTTTGGAGGCTGCAAAGGAAGGAATTTTGCGCATGAAAATTAACCCATACTTATAGAAGACCGGAGTGCGTAATTATGTTTTTGCGTAGGGGCTGGAGGAGTTCCTGGGGACGTAGCATGAATAACTGTAGTCCATCCTAACAGTGCCTGAGTTTCCAGCTTTGTCAGTCCTAAGGGTTAAGTCAGGAGTTGGAACCGCGGCTGTAGGGTTCAGAAACCGAGGCAGAAATAGGTTTTCCTTCCCCAAGGTTGCGGGACTATGCATGGCAGCACTGGGATTTGGGGATTTGGGATTTGGGGCAAGCGGGGGTTGGAGAAAAGCAGCCAGCGGCTTCTCTGTGGTGAAGCACAGTTTGCTGATTATTTCTTATAACATCGTGTTGTGAAGAACTCTGTTTAAGCAAGTAAACAGTTCTGATGTATTATTTCAGGGACTTAAATTGAGTTGCGGATAACCAGGCCTAATCACCACCTGGTCCTTACATTACGATAAGTTCTTGCTTCACCTGTCATGTTATAGCTGTTTCTTTGTTTTGCTGGTTAAAGAAATATTTATGGAATGGCAACGAATTAAATATGGAAGAAAAGTCCATGATAATGGTAACTCTGTGGCACAGACCACATAAATGGAGTTGCGAGCGAGTTCTGAAAAACCTCCCCTTGGTTTTCCCTAGCTATTTCACAGTTGCTCTGTATGTTAACATGTTCCACCCAGGGGTCAGCAGTAGTTAACCATAATGAGGTAATTACAAGGTACATTGAGTACAGATGTATGTTAAGGGACATACATTAAGGATGTAGACTAATGGTGCTGTGGTGACAGCAAGTTCAAGACTTGTAGTAATGTTCTGTACATTGAATGCCTTTAATATCACTTTTTTTTTTTAAAGTAGGCTTTATCAGCTTTGTTATTCCCGACTACTGTATGTATTACCATGTGTGTATTTATCTCTGTGTGTGTAAGCTAATGACAGAGGTCAGGGATGTCAATCTAATGACGCAAAACAGGGAGTAGATGTGTTTGTATTTTTTTGGTCCAAGCATCCTTCGTAGTTTGAAAATGACCCCACTGCTGTTAAAATGAGAAAATACGTGTTTGTTATCTTTTTGCTTGTGTGTGATTTTGAAGAAAATCACTGCAGAATAGGTGAAGTGGAAGCAACAGGGAAGTTGGTCAAGTGCAAGCTGGCTGCAGAGGAGTAATGCGTGAAAGGAACTGAGGACAAAGGCAAAACGTATGGTTGACATCATGAGCACAGCCCTTGCAGATGGCTGAGCTACCTTAAGCGAGGTGGTGCGAGTTCTCCTGGCAGGAGGCACGCAGCAGCAAGCGGCTCGGCATGGGCTGTAAAACTTGCTTGAGGCTGGCCAAGGCACTACCTTGGGTGGTTAATCCGTGCCGAGCAACGTGCTGCTGCGCTATTACGACTAGCGACACCTGAGCTGATAATTTAATACCAGTCCCTGAGCTAGGGTGATCTACACCTCGCATCTCTACAGCACGAAAGCACTGAGGGCAAATTCTGAATCTTCTTTTAAAGAGAGCGAGGAACCTCGCTGAGGGAGAAGGATGTCAATTTTTGAGGACTGAGGTGAATTAATTGCACTTTGGGTCTTAGGATGGTTCAGTATTGATCAGAAATCTCAGTCTGTAGGGACGTTGCATAGACAATTTTATTAATATGCACCTGATAATAAGATATTATGATGAAAGATAAACAGAAAAATCTCATGAGGATATTCTGCATTCAGTGTGAGGCTTGAATAGCATGTGGTTGTCAATACAGGGAGTCACAGACTTAAGAAGGACAGAAAAACTGTTGAAGTGCTTAACAAAAAATATCCCATGCATTGAAAGAAGGTGCAGCAGAAAAAAAAGAGCCTGTTAGTGTTTAATTAAAGAGCACCACCCAGATGGAAGACGCATTTCGATTAAGCTGGCCCCCTTAACTTAGGTATTTTCCAAACTGTATGCTTGACTTTACAACCTGATTACTTTCAATTACGGTATTTCTATCTTCAGTAATATATGTATGTAATACTCATTGCATATTATACCTTACTTGCAATTAAATCACCACAAGGAGAATGAATCTTCATCTAAACCAACGTGACAATGAATCTTGTGTGTGACTTGGTTACCTGTTGTGACACAGACACAGACGTGCCAGCGTACGCACGCACCGTGGAGGTATAATTATGCTTATACAAATGCACGCATTTAAAGCGGGACTCTTACCTACCTTGCCAATGCAGTTATCAGCATGAAACTACTGGTTTGAGTAATACTTAAAGACACTATCAAATTAAACCTGCCCTAACATTTCGAATGTGGAAGCAGTCAGGGGAAAGAAAAAAAAAACAAACAACCCAAACCAAAACACCATCAAGAAACCGCCCAAACAGGGAGTCACAGACTTAAGGACAGAAAAACTGTTGAAGTGCTTAACAAAAAATATCCCATGCATTGAAAGAAGGTGCAGCAGAAAAATAAAGAGCCTGTTAGTGTTTAATTAAAGAGCACCACCCAGATGGAAGATGCATTTCGATTAAGCTGGCCCCCTTAACTTAGGTATTTTCCAAACTGTATGCTTGACTTTACAACTTGATTACTTTCAATTACGGTATTTCTATCTTCAGTAATATATGTATGTAATACTCATTGCATATTATACCTTACTTGCAATTAAATCACCACAAGGAGAATGAATCTTCATCTAAACCAACGTGACAATGAATCTTGTGTGTGACTTGGTTACCTGTTGTGACACAGACACAGACGTGCCAGCGTACGCACGCACCGTGGAGGTATAATTATGCTTATACAAATGCACGCATTTAAAGCGGGACTCTTACCTACCTTGCCAATGCAGTTATCAGCATGAAACTACTGGTTTGAGTAATACTTAAAGACACTATCAAATTAAACCTGCCCTAACATTTCGAATGTGGAAGCAGTCAGGGGAAAGAAAAAAAAAACAAACAACCCAAACCAAAACACCATCAAGAAACCGCCCAAAAACCTGAAAGCAAAGAGAGCGTTTCCCACCAGGTAAAGAGAGTGTGTTTTTACAACCAGAAGGTACAGAAATAGAGTTTCTTTTTAAGTCGCACCTTCTCCCCCAAGCCAGCACCAGGTGCTCCCAGTGCTTGGGGAGCAGCGCCGGGAGCGGCAGGGAGAGCCAAGGAAGCCCCGTG
>NW_009258950.1:781990-782190 GCF_000687185.1 Egretta garzetta
CTGCGCCTCTGCGCTAAACTTTGCCACTTACCCGAGGTTTTCAACTTGTCTGCGCTTTAAATGCGCCCCCCACCCCCAAATACTCTGCACCGTTTTTCCTTTTTTTTCTCGTCTCCTTTTAAAGATCGAGACCGTGCCGGTCGCCCCTTTAGCCCCTTCGTTCTTAAACAACATGACTCATTTTGGTAACCTCCCCCCCC
>NW_009258950.1:782292-786750 GCF_000687185.1 Egretta garzetta
TGTCGAGCCGGCTGCCCCGATCGTGGGAAAGTGGCTGCACGTAAAGCAGCGGATTCTTTGTCCCTGTTGTTCTTCTGTAATCGATCTCACTTCAAGTCGAGGGGTGGAAAACTTCAAAGGCAGATCAGGCTGTTGGAGGTCGGGGCAAGAGCACAATCAGCTCGTAATGCACCCACTTTGCCTCCTCCCCCTCTTACTCCTCCTCCAGGAGCGGGGGGGTTGGATGGGGTGGGAGTGAGGGGAAGAGCCCTCCGATCTCTAAAGTACATCCAATCAATAAGTAAAATGCAGACTCTGTGGAGTGAGAGGGAGGCAAAAGAGTTGGGGGCGTTAATGCACCGGAGTCAAACACACAGGCTCCTGACTGCACTGTTTTTGTCTCCCCTGTCTTTTCTATATAGCTGCATTCGAGTTATATATGGAGTAGTGGTTAGCTTCCCGCGCCCCAGGTCAGTTTTTGGACTGTACAGTGTAAGTTACTATAGAAGAAAAAAAAAAAAGCTGCTTGGCACCAGCTGAGGGTTGTCCTTCGTGGCGTGTAGTACAAAGCAATCTACTACGGCACGCAGATTTAGCAGTGGAGGGAGGGGGAGCGCGACCGATGCCAAGACAATCCGTACCCAGGCTGCGCACATCTGCCGCTCAGAGCCAGCTGTGGTTGGGACTTTGGTCCTATCTGCCAACATGCGAAAACTTCGTCTAGGAAGGGATATCCGAAGTCATGGAAACGTGCTCTCCCACTGAAGGACATTGCATTAGAACACCATTTTGGTAGACTAGAGTAGTAAGGGCGTGTAACTATTTTTGTTAGCGGTAGGTTCATGGCATGTTCTAAATATTCGGGATAAGATGTCAGAAAACTCCACGCAATCAGCTCTAGATCCGCCCCCAACCTGCCTATCACGATATCGCACTTTTTAGTACCGTGAGAAAGTTGAACTTAACCTTATGCCATCAATGATTTTGTTACTTTATACTGCTTTCTGGTATGCCTTGATTAAACATTTAAATACACTTTCATTGTATCATACTAATTTTTTCTCTCTTAGCTAAATGTGCAAAATTGGAAATCACTGAATTTGGTGAGTAACTGTGTTGCAGAGTTTAGGTTCCTCCCCCCACCCCAGCTTGCACCCATCTAGCGATAGGAAAATGCATAAAGCAGCTGCTGCCTGGGCCTATCTCTGGGCCCATTTTGGAATTCCCTTGCCATAAAAAAAACCCCTGGTAGCACATAGCAGGCATGCAGCTGGAGCAAGCTTATTTCAAATGCTGGGTTGTGCCAGCAGCTATAATTTAGGGTAGTTCTGTGGCTGCTGTAACTTGTGACGGGGACTCGATTAAGCCTCAGACAGAGGAGAGGTGAAAAGGTAAGTGCAAGTCAGCCTGGCATCTCTAGCACCTTAGGTGTCAGCTGTGTTACGCTAAGGACAGGGGTTTAGTCATTCTCAGAGTTTTTGAGATAAGTAATAGGATTTTTTTTAATAAGTAATAATATTCTCCACATACATAGTAACCCTTCAAATGTCTTTCCACTTGTACAGTCAGCACTGGTCAGCTTCAAGCGTTGCAGTAGTAAAATGGTTACGTGTTACACGTGGCCATGTAGAATACAGGTGGAGCTTATGGCAACACCCTGTGCCTGTGCTGGGACATTACAAAGCCTGTTGCCATTCAGTTGATTGCAGCCTTGCAGTTATTCACCCTAACTTTACATCGTAGTTTTCTGTCTGGTTTCTTTCCCAGAGTGAGTTTTTCAGGAGCTATTTCAGAAAAGAATATTCAGCTCTGCATAAATACAAAATTAAAATTGGAAATGCTAAAAACCCTTGCCTATTGTTTTACGTTGGAACCATATTCTCAACAGGGTTGGGTTTTCAGTGTTGTGGGGTGCAGAGTTAGAAGTAGGAAGGAACCTCAGTCAATTAGGAACAAGCCTTTTAGTGAAATACTTGTACTTGGTGTGATCACTGGGGCTGGATTTTTATCAAATGAATGGGCCATTTTTAAAAAAAAATTCCTTACATCCAATTAACCCAGCCCATGCTGGCTAGGAGAACTATCGTTGCATTGTACATTTGCACATGGAATAGGAATCGTATTATAGGAAAAGGGCTACCATACATCTGATTTTTTTTCCCTTGGATGACAGCTCTCCTTCCCCTCACCCGCCCTCTGGGTCCCATCTGGGTAACCTTTTCATAATTGCACTCTGTGTTTTAAAATCTCTGCCAGAGTGGGAACTGGGCCTTTTTGTTTTGTTTTCTCTCTCTCTTCCCCCCCTTCTTTCTGCTTTGTTTTGCTACAGGGAGAACTAGACAAGGGGTGGGCTTGGTCCTATGTGGTATCTAACGAGAGAGTGGTAACAGAGCGCAGGGGGAGAGGCAAGCAATGCAATGGCAGCGACATGGGGGCACTGGGTGGAAGAGCTTGGTGCCGTTCCAAAATGTAGAAGGCAGTTTGGAGGATCATACTTAGGGGAGAGGATGCTCTAGGTTGGGTTGACAAGAAGAATAGTGCTAGTGTTTGAAGGGGATTTGGGGACAGGGGAAGTTTGGGGTAGTGTTCCACTAAAGCTGGGAAGTGTTTGGGGAAAGGTGCAAGAGGTTGGGGTTTGCTGACACCACCCCTACCCCCACCCCCCGCCTTGAACTTGGGGTTTGAGGATCTCCGAGTCAGGAAAACTTAGGATTGTCTCGCTGGGCACGTGGAACAAGGACTTCAGCTTCTGGTAAGGAACATGTTTGGGGCTGCTGAATGTTATCTCCCACCATAACCCAGGACAAGCAGTAGTGGTGGGCATGCTGTATGGATCTTCTACAAATTGGCTGCAGAAACAGATCACAACGCCTACCACTACTGTGATGCTATTAAACCTTTTAGACATGGTCAGTAAGGTTTGGGGGGGCTGCAAATGGGAAATAAACTCCCTCTCTGGCTCTCTTTCTCCCTCTCCCTCCTTCCATTCCTCCTTTGTTAGACTCTTGCTACCAGTTAACCTTGCTGGAGGAAGATGATGATTTATCCTTGGGACACTTCATCCTATGGTAAAGGCTGCAGGACAAGGTATGCTGAAGGTGCTGGGAATTAATCTTTGCACCTCTTCTACCTCCATCCACATTCCCAGCACTCCTGCTCTAGCACTTTGCAGAGGGTAGGGAGAAACACCTTAGCTCAAACAGGGAAGAGAAGGGACATCTCCTCTGCCCCATCATTAAGGTGGAAAAGGTACATGAGTAGTGTCAAGAAGGCTTGAAAGAAAGGAGAAAAAGAGGCACCGTAGGGCTGGCTGGCACAGGGGGTGCATAGTGTGGCACAAGGTGAGTATCATGAATATTGTAAGATTCCAATAAAATCATCCACCTTTTTAGGCTAAGAATTTTTAAGTTTTATCAACATTTTAATATTTGGATGCACTCTGAATTATAATGCTAGTGACACCTGCCCTTTGTCTATTTGTCAAGGTACACTTAAATCTGAGGCTGAAGTTCCACCGGTTTGGGGTTTTTTTCCCCTTTTTCCTTGTTGCTTTTGGGACATAGCTCATTTTCTGTCTCAATGCATCCTTACCACACTGCTGTTGGAGAGGAAGTAGTAGTCCCAGATGAGAAACCAAGGCAAAGAGAGTCTCCAAGTAAATCTTGATGAACATGCACATTTTGAGGTGAAACCTCAGAGTCCCCCAGCTGCAAAAGCACCTCCTACTCCCTCTCTTGTCTACCCTGAATGCAGACTCACAGTGGGACCTGAGCTCTCCATTACCGTGGTGTGATACAGCATGGGCTCTTATGTCACGTGGTAGAGGGAAGCTACAGTGCAGAGCATCTTTTCCTGAGTACCATGTGTGCAGCCTTGCACCAAAGCTATCCTATGCATGTGTCTTCTCAAGACAGTAGTGTCTTTCTTTCCAGATATGTCCCTATTAGAGATAATTAGGGCTAAAAGGCACTTCTGACCTCAGACTGTGATGGTGCTTGCAGGCAAAGCTGGTTAGTTCTCAGGGAATAAGCTAAACATATATACAGCATAGATGGTCAAAGAAGCCAGTGGTCACCTTGAAAATTATCCTAATAGACTAGTCTTGACATTCAAAAGTCTCTGGCGTAGCTGGGAAGTAAACCCAGACCTCTGCAGCGCGCCTTGGGTTTGCTAAACATGAGCTCTGCTTCACACTTACCAATACCACCCATTCCGTTTCCCTCCCTTTTTTAAATCTCTCCCTTTAGCACTTTCTACTCCTTTTACTCTTCATATTCCATTTTCTTTCACTTTTCAACTCCAACTTAAAATGCTCTATTTAAAAACGTAGGGGCCAGATCCTCGGAGTCAGCCAAACCACACATGGTGCAGACCCAGGGTATAGGGAGGGGGAAAGTGGCTCTAAGCCATTTTTCATCTCCCTGGATTCTAGGTTGACTTGATGCCAAAGTGGCCCCTGGGATAACTGAGAGCAGGAAT
>NW_009258950.1:786776-792909 GCF_000687185.1 Egretta garzetta
CTGGAGCAGGCATTCTCTAAATTACACTAGTTAGAACAGTTCCCAAGGGCCTATCCTATGCCACTTGCTCCTTTCCGCCTTGGCCACCTATGAAGGCCTCCTACACTGCCTTATTTTGTGCAGGGATTTCCTACATCAGGGAATGCCCAGCTGCCCTATTACAGTACAAAGGTGATGGAGAATCATTCCCTAAGCATTTCCAGTATAAATAAAGAAATTCTGTTGAAGAAAATTACAGAACTAACATAACATTAGAATTTGTCATCTTAATGACTTTGCTCGAACATCACATTTTTCCTTCCTACCTTCCATGTGTGTTTGACAGGGAAAGGGCTTGTTTTTAATTGGGCTGTAAAGTCTTCAAGGTGGGGGCTGTGTAGGTTGAGTGAAGAATGATCTGGAGAACAATACAGAAAATGTTTTATACCATTAGAAGAATTGGCAACTTTTTTTCTTTGATGAGAATATTGCAAGTGGTTCTAGTCATGCCATTTCCAAAAGGAGGCTGCCATTATGGAGAATGGACAGAAGGGCTGGAGCATGGGAAGACTGGGGTGAGACTGAAAGGATTGGAAGTGATCCACTCAGAAGACAAATAAGAGAGGTTGTAGTAAAAAATAAATAAATACAATCTTAGATTTGAGTGGGAGCCATCTTTTACAAGAGACATTTCTAGTGAAAGATGGCAAACTGCAGACCAGCCCAAAAAATATTTTCTTATACAAGGAGATATGGATTGTGGCACTTGAGACTTCACCAACATCCTGCACTGAAGAACATCGCAAAATATTCCAAGGCTGGTAAACATGATAACAAGAACATTCCCTGTTACAGTTAATGGTTTAAAAGATGCGTAGCTTGCACAGGGAATAAAACCTGAAGCTTCATAGTTCATTATGGCTCGCAGTTTAAGACAACTTTTTAGGGATTAGAATGCAATTTCATGAGGGCATACTATCCCACAGCTACCTAGAAAGGATTTCTAGCAGCTAACTCTGAACTAACTACCTGGTTCCACCGGTTGACACAACTTCCTGGCCTAATAGATCTCAGATAATGATTCTGTATTGCTGTGTATATGCAGAGAGAGAGAGGGAGAGGGAGACTTGGCTTTGTATTTGGGGAGATCCAAATCTTTCTTTGGGACCACCGAGTGCTCTCACATTATAAGCAACTATAATTTTGATCACAACAAATGTAGTCACAAGTCAACACTGGGACACAGTGGAGTGTCAGTTGAAAAAAAGAAGACAATCTTTGAGCTGAACAGGTTATCTTCAAAATGTGGGGGGGAGTTGGGTTTTTGAAGTGTCTTGAAGGCCTGAGGTAATCCTTGAATTTTAATTACCATCCAATAATATCTTACCTTCCTCTTGAAAGTATTGTTCTTCATACCCATGTCTTCAACATTTATGATGGTAAGTTTCCAAAAGTATTGTGGTTTGCTCTAAATTTGGCAATGTTAGCAGAAAGCTTTGTTACATGCTATTGCCCAAAGCAACTAGAAATTGAGCTGAATTTACAAACCCAAGTTTGAATTGGCTTTGGAAAGACTAATGTATATTCCTGACCTGCCTCAACTGTAGCCAGTAGGCCTCTGTCCTGCTAGTTGGGTTGGTACATGCATCTTCCACCTGTATTTTGAGCACTAGGTCCCAAAGCTGGGGCGCTGGTATATCCTGTGAGTGTTTCACTCCCCAGCATATCAGGAAAGCCATGCAGCCTCCTCACATGGAAAGCTCATTCAAAGAGTTGAGGAGAAAGGTTAGTGAAATTTTGCTCTGTGTTTTCTTGGTCCTGTTTGTTTTGGAGAGAGGGATTTATGGGTTGAAACGTGAATTTTGAATCCCCTTTGCTTTCTAACCCTGTCTACGGATTATGAAGATTTAAAGGGTAGGAAACTCCTCTTGGATGTAAGAGCTGTTTGTAGGAATGACTCTTGTTCTTCTGCCTTCCTGTACATTACTGCTCTAGTTAAACAGCGTTTGCTGGAAGTCCCAGGTTCACATAGAGTAATAGCACATGTGAAGGAGCATCTGTGCAGTGAAACCTCCACAGCCCACATCTCCTTTTGAGCAAGGAGAGGCAGCTTGTCTGCTGAAGGGATCCTCTCCTGTACTTCTTTGCTCTGAACATATGACTCAAATCAATTGAGAAATAAAAGATGGGCTTTTTTTCTGTCAAATACAGGAGTTCTCGTTCCTTAAATTTCTTGAGCTTCCAGAACTGTTGTGTGTTGGAGAGTGCGGAATGGCAACTGTATGATCAGACTCTTAAAGGAGTGTTACTGTCATCAGACATCAGATATCTTTTGAAGAAGTAAGAGGCAGGTCGCATCCATAGGACAAATTTTTCCTTGGTTTCAATCTCCAGGAGTGGTCTTGTGGCCTGAGGCCACCTTGCATTGCATTTTCCTTCACACTGTCAGCTTTAAGAAACTGGGAAAATACCTTCTTGCATGGTGGATCATTTGTCTAGCTATTAAGGTACAGGCAGCACCATATAGCTAGTGTGCAGACTTGCAGGTCAGCCGGTGTTCAGTTTTAATTCAATTCAGTGAGATTTTATTGGCCTGACAAGCTACCCTAGCACATGCACATGCTGAAAGTTTAGCAAAATCACACCTACTAAAATTGCCCTCTTTTATAGGGCAATTTGTGAAGCACTGGTAGCACTCAGGTGGCATGTTACAGTGTCAACAGAGGCGCTCTGAACTTACTGCTGCCACTGACCCATAAAAGCACTAAGGAAGACTTGAATAGCTTCTATTTTTCACAGATAGCTTAAATAATCATCTGATGGCACTGTCAAGTACTGAAGTCATTCTGTCATGCTTTGGGGAAATCTTAAGAAAGTTAGTATGGTTTTATGGAGTCTGTGCCGAGCTATCTGGGTACAGTACATCAAATCTGCGGTAAGACTTTGCGTTCTCCTACCCAAGGAAATCACAACCCCCTACAGACAATTTAGCCTTACAATAGATCTGACACATAGATAGTATCCTAATTTTACAGGGGCAGAAACCGAGTTTACATGATTTGAGCAAAGTCTCATCAGCTGTCTGTAGCAGGACCCAGAAAGAACCTAGATCTATTTTTAACTACAGGTTCAGAAAAAGGTGTAAAATGAGGTCTTTCTTGAGAAAGATTTAGATAAAAACATGTCAAAGGATCTGAACCAGAACTCCCTACTGTCGGGCTGATATAGTATCTCTGTCTGTCTGAACTGGAAGTCTCTTTGGATGTCAGGTTCAGCTGTGGATATGCAGACAACATGGACTATAAGGAAGAACAGAACCTACAACCAGTACATCACCAAGGTTTATTGTGTGTCTCAGAGGGAGATGGGGTAGTGTTGAATAGTGTTGAACGAATAGTCTTTACCTTACCAATTCAAATTCATCAAATGGAATAAAATACCTTACATTCTAAAGTGGAAATGTGTCATATAGATTGGAGAAGGAAAAATTCATTTAGCAGGAAGCTCCATTATTTTGATGTGTTTTCATCCAGAGCAGGGATGAGATGTTAAAAACTTTACTGAACAGAATTTTTCCTGAAAACTGTTATTCACAGTATCAGAATACTTCACTTCAACATTTTCAGTCAACTCCAGATACAATCACATGATTTATAAGTGTAACAAAAATAAAGGACGTAACTAGGTTTTCAGTCAGTATAGATACCTGCGTTTGCAGGCTGCTGGATTTGTTTTTTCACGTCAGTTCAGGACGCTGGTATCTGCATCACTGAGCCTGAGTCGGGGGCAGTTCTTTCATCTGAGAACCACTTATCTACGTGTGAGAGTTGCATAATTTGGTCTGTTAGGTATGTGAAGGCAAGTCTATGTGTCTGTTAGGTAAGTGGTCGAGTCCCCATCCCTGGAGGTATTTAAAAGATGGCAGACAAGGTGCTTAGGGCCATGGTTTAGTGGTGGGATGGCAGTGTTAGGTTAATGGTTGGACTTGATGATCTTAAAGGTCTTTTCCACCCTAAACGATTCTATGATTCTATGAATTAGACTATGGGTTTCATTAACTGATGAGCTGAGATCTCTTAATGATGCCGGAGAAGCCCCACAGAAGCTATGAACCTGGCCAGAAAGGGATCTTCCCATGCCAGATGAGTGCCAAGGTGGCCATCAGTGACTGTATCAGCTTGTGCCAGGGGTCAGAGTGCTACAAGCCACATGTGTTCCCTGGAGGATCTGAGCTCAAATAAACACATCTGTCTGGTCTTGCAAACTCAAACCTTGACAATACAGTAGCACAATCCATGCTTCTAGCACAGAGGAATATCTGATATGGTCTAGCTGAATGCATATTGTGGCATGTGAGAAAGGTAATGCAAAATACTAGGAAGGATAGGGCACATTGGTAAGAGTTAATGGCAACTGCTAACTTTGCCTTCTCAAGTATCCATTTTAATTGCATTAAAATTTGTTCTGAGTCCCAATGATTGTTCTCCTACTGGTGGCTTCATCACTGTGGTGTGGGCAATGCCACCCAGGCAGGTGAGCAGGTGTTTATGACAGCTGACAGGGTGAAATAGCCGAGGGAAGGAACGGTAGGCAAAAACCTTTGAGAACGATAATAAAAAATAAGTAAGTTGACATTGCTTAGTTCTAAGTATCTGTGCTTTTTGCAGCTCTAGTAGCTGGGCTTTTTGGATTGTGCTCTAGAGGAAGGAATAACTTTATTCTTTTGACTCTTACGACTGCGAGCAGCCCGACTGGGTTGCCCGATGGCAGTGGGAATACTCATGGGAGAAGAGAGAGTCAGGGTTGGAACCATGCAGAGGTGTCACCATTTGCAAGGACTTTGCCCAAGCTTCACACTGAAGTGTTGCAGATAAGAACTTGGGTGCACTGGTAGCTGTGTGTGACAGCTTGAATGGTATCTGCCTGCAGTTCTTGACTCAGGCCAGTGTGGTTTGTCCTTTGCCTTTATACGCACCAAATTCACCCACAACATTTTTTAGATATGAAAGTATTACAAGTGTTTAGTAGCCAATTTGCAAATATTAAGCTTCCCAATTGTTACTACACAAATGGTTTTAGAAGAGGCTAATCATCATTATGGACTGGTTTTATAAAACATAAAGCAGCCAGTTTTCAGCTACAAACCTGCTCCCACACCACTATTGGCTTCCAACTTTTAAAATGGCCAAACCAATATTCTTGAAAATATGCTGAGATGAATTTGTACTTACTTGGAAGCCTGATGTAGAACCATATGCAGTGTGACAGGCGGTTAAACCTCTGTGGGATGGGAGAAAATCTTGTGTTTTAATGGAATTGCTTGGAAGTATCCTATACCACTGCTCTGTTCAGTTTTAATACAGCTTTGCATTGCTTCCTCCTTCCTCATTCTTCTGAGCCCTACTGCAGGGACTGCTTCCAGACATTTACACTCACACCTGCTTAGTCTCAAGTGAAATTACCCTTCTGACTGCTCCACATATATTTCTTGCTTTATTATACTGATCTTTTTAATCCTGCGCTCACTTTGTCTCTCTTGCCCCATCCTCAGAAGATCCCTGTCCCCTGTTTTCTCAATGCAGTTGTTAGCCTCGATACTCCGCTAGTCTGTGGGAACCACCATTCCTCCCACAGCAGTGTTGCTCCAGACACACAAGCAGTCTGTTTTCCATCCCCGTTCAGATTCTGCCCACATGCGTCCACCCTAATCTTTTGCTTATCTAATGCAGGTCCTTTGGGCAAAGTCTGACATGAGAGTAAGAACTCTAGGACTGGAAAGGTGCCAGCATGCCTTCCATGCTATAGTCATTTATTACATTTATTACAGATTTTAGAAAGAAGTTTTCCAGCAGATATTGGAGGGGGGGGAGGGCGGGGCAGGGGGCAGTGTCCATGTATTAGAAGTCCCATACTCTGGTCTATCAGTTACAGGTGTTGCCGGGTAATACTACTATAACATGCACCTGTTATTCCCATTTTTCATGCTATGCCTTTTCGCTAGTAATTCTAGTCCCCTGCTCAGGCCCTTGTGAAACTATACTCAAACAAAAGCCACAAATGGTGCAGTTTAACACTGCTCCGCAGCCTGCGTACAGCTGAAGGCGCACAATGGTTGGCTTTTTCTTCTTGCTACAGCAGCTTTCCTTCTAGAAAG
>NW_009258950.1:792931-800236 GCF_000687185.1 Egretta garzetta
TGCTGAACAAATGGGGGGCCCGCTTTCAAAAGAAATGAGCAGAAAGTAAGAGTCAGCATACTCAGGTGGCTCCCAGTTGCTCTGATGGCATAGAGGGAATGGCCATGAGAAACTGGAAGGGCAGGGTTGGAAGCTGGAAAATGAATAAAGGGTGAAGAAGGAATGGTATTAGGAAAAGCTGTTGGTTGTAGTCTTTTCCCTGAATACACATGTGTAGACATTAAAAAGAGTGTCACTCCTGCCAACGGTGGTTATTTTCGCCAAACTGCACAAACTGATCAACATCAGTTTTTCATACAGTAAACAACTACAAGAGCTATTGCCGAGCACTGAATAACCTGGGATCTCAGAACATGTTCCCCTTAGTGGGACTGTCATCCTGCCTTTTCCTTCAGAGACCCAATGAGTGAGACAGAGTCCTGAATCCAGTAACTCAGGTCTTACTGACTCAAAAAAAAAAAAAAAATCCTGTTTTTTAAAGGGTAGTTAGAGCTCTCCATTAGAACAGTTTGAAAGCGAAGTCACGGAGAAACGCAGATGGTAGTTGGCAGCTACTAGCCTAATGATAGAGTGCATTTGTAGTGATAGTAACTCATTATCCATGTAAATATAGCTTAGCAATTTTTAAGTAAACATAAAGAAATCTGAAAGGAGAAGATTAGCATAATATATTCTGTAAGAAGAAAGGACTAGGCATAGTAACTTCTTTCTTTCTAATCTTTGGCTATGAGCTGCAGGCTGTTTCTGCGCCCCAGCACATCTGTACATATTTAGACACTTTGGTATAATCCATGAGAAAAATCTTGCAAACATGCTTGTTGTTTGAGGTTCTACTCTACCACTAGGATATGTTAACTAGTTAAAGTGAAGCCACTAATTTAGATTGTTTATAAAGAAGTTTATTGTTGGTGGCTTTTGTGGAACACATTAAGTGTATAGATTACAGAGGCATGATTTTTTTTTTCTTTAATTGTATGAAGCTCTCAGGTGGAAAAGAGCTTCTTAAATTAACATGGTCTGGTTTATTGCCTTTAAAAAGTTTGTCTGGTCCAGTCAGTCTCTTGTCACTGTGGAAAAGTGCAATACATTCCAGTTATGTCCATTACTAGGGTATGAAGAAGAATATGAAAGAGATTAAGACTCAGTAAATGTACAAAACATAGAAATATGTTACTGTCTGTCTGCTGTCATTTTTACAAAATAGGTAGAAACTGGAAAGATTATGGGGCTATAACTGTAGTAAATCCACTAATTTTACAAGTCTTCATGTTGGGGCATCCACTTGAGCCAGCTGAAACCTCAATAGACCGAAGAAGCAGCAAAATTGCTTAACACTTTAAATGTGAATGGGTGGCTCCTTCACCATGACAAGAACCATGTACTGTAAATCTTCCCAAGTGCTTCATATTTTGCTAAATATTTATAAGATCTTCATGGGTTTTGATGAAGGTTTTTTAGGAACTGCTCCTGACTTAATTTTTGCTTTCAGGACCTGCCCTTCATGGTGCTTATCCTCCTCAAATTCTGTTGAGACCAGGGATTGATTGCCCTTCAGTTCTTGCAAGACTGGGCCCTATGAAAGAATTTCTTTTATTAGTTAAACTGGTGCTCTAGAAGTTGCTGAATTGCCTCCCTTTTTGCTTTCTATTGATGGCCAGTTACTGTATAGGACCTGTCTTTACATATTGGTAGAAGCACATTCAGAGTCTTGACAGAAATTGTCTGGTTGCCATGAACTGTATATTTAGTTCTTGGTTATTTGGTTTTTTGGCAAGTGAAAAGGAAGCAGAAGTTAGTGATATTTTGTCATGTTGCTTTGCTCAGATTATAGGAGAAAGATGGTAACTGGGGAACTGATGGCAATGATACTGGTTGCACTGGTAAGCTTGCTGTCTGAGCAGGGTTCTTCGCTTAGTAAATACACCAGATAGCTGCTACATGGTAGTTCAGAATACTAGAAAAGCCCAAGCCATATCTATCTCTTCTCCTATATTAGTTCCTTTTCCAATAAGTTCATTAAACATGGGTTTGGGATTCATCTCACCTATTCTGGTATGCCTGTAGTGGAGCCCTCGACAACTGAGAAAGTCATCCCAGGCTCCTTTTTAGGAGAGAAAGAAATACATTTAGAGCACAATTCATCAACATTATTTGTGCTGTTTACTTTAGAACCAGATTATTTATACCTTCTTTCTTTCCATTGACTAATAAAGCAGTCTCAACAATCAAATCAGTTAGGCTTCCAGACTGTAGGTATCTACAGGTGGTTAGGTGAGTCGTGATGTTAGGGAGGAATTCTTTAATATTCATCCATGTGGTTGATGCAGAAACCTACAGCATCAGGAAGAAAATGTTGGTTCCCACGTTCCACACTCACTGGTCTTTAGAAAAACTTATTATACAGAGATTCCTGAGAGGTCCAACTCATGGAGGAATGTGCTCTCACTGGAAACAAGTAGGAAATATATGAGCTCAAGGTCTATAGAAGACAAACCTTAATCAAATCAAGCCCTTCTTCATTGTGCACCATGGATTTCATGTATACTTACTTGAATTTCTCCTCCAACTCGGATGTAGTCATTAAGTAGAAATAATACTTCTCTCCTTGGCATCCCCAGGGGATTCCATGGGCTAGTCCATGGGCTACTGTTCTTCTGCTGGGCTTCCTCCTTTTCTTCAAAGCCAGTGGAGCGCTAAACCCATAGTAAGTTTATAGAGAGACTTCCACAGAATGCTTGACAGTTACCACACTTCATTTTCTTCTGTCTTGGAGAAGTTACAGTCTCTTACTAAAAAGGTGCCAGGAGTCTGGTATCCATGGAATTCCAACCTCACTTTCAAAGGATGTGTCAAAGAATTAGGGCTTCATCTTTTTCATTTCCTGTCCTTGTTTTTCTCCTTTGCTTACTATTGGTATTTCTAGAAAAAATGTTTGCATCTGTCATGCATTCAGTAGTGCCTGCCTGAGCTGGCAAATAGCCCCTAATAATAGCACTCAGAGAAGTAACTGCTGTGTTCAGCTTCTCCATAGAGTTCTGCAGACGGTCTTGCGGCTGAAGGACGTGTCATTTGCTTAGAACCCGATGGAATTCAATCTTTGGCTGCATCCGGACAACCAGGATTGAGATTTCAGTTTCACCATACTGGAATTTCTTGCCTGCCTTTTATCTTCTCTCAACGATAACTAATTTTACTGTGTGCTTCAGGTATTGTACTGTGGAACAAGGGAGTTGGGAATCATGGAGCCATCTTGTCAGGAGTCAGAAAGTCAGGCTGGAGAGCTAGATGGGTGGAGAGCAATGTGAGATGGAGGTCTGAGGAGCAAAGCCATAGTGAGCATGATAAAAAAGCCTCTATCGGTGGTAGCAGTTGCTGAGTTGATGTGCATAAGGGTGCTGCTATCAAGACTCACTAGTACAAAATTTTGTTGTTGTACGAGAAAGTACGCAAGGCTGTGTCTGAGTTTGCTTTGCCCTCTTCTGCGCCTTCTGGTACAGGACAGCATCTGGACCAGGGTTTTTTAAGGGGAGCCACTCTTTCGTGTTTGTGTATCTGTTAGCACACTCCTCAGGTGTTTGACTCTTTCAAATCTGCCAATCGTGTAGTAAAACATTTTAAAATAATATATCTAGCCAAATAGGTGACTGACCCTCAAAAGCAATTGTTCTTTTCCAGCAATGGCTTCTAGTTCAAAAATCTCAGCCATCTGCTTTCCATCTTATGTATATTGATGTTATTTTTACTTAGTCAGCGTTTTATGGGGCCATTATAATAAGGGGAAGTCTGTGTAATTAAAACTGTATCATGGCTTCATGATCATTAGTGGTAAAACACATCTGTTGACACAAATTTATCTCTGTTTTTTTTTCTTTTTTTCACTACTTCAGCTGCTTCGGAGATTCTGATGTTTTTCTTCTGCAACATCAGTTTAGTAGTGCCCTGTACTCTCAGGGTTGGCATTAATGTTAACATGGGCTGGCTGCAAGTGTATCAGGTACTTAGAAGAAAAATGGACAGGGCCATCCGAAACCACAGGCTGCTGCCTTCCCTGTTTCTGTTGCTTGGCCCTTTCTCTGGTATATAGAAATTTTCAACTACTCCAGCTTCCAAAATATTTTAGCTACAGCACAGGGGCAACTGTAATATGCTGCGCTGTAATTAGAGGTTATTATTTCAGTATTAATATAGTATAAGGCAGCACGCAGGTTTAAAAAGTGATCTTTTTCATATTAAGCTGGCTAGCAATAGTCACCTTGGGCTGCTAGGTTTAGAAAGAGTACCCTCCTTCACGCCCACTGGTAACCTGTGATCGCGACTTTTTTTCTGTAGCTGCTGCTATGTGAAAAGAGAGTGTTTTCAACCATTCAAAAATGGGAATGCCTGATTATATGGGCACGTCTGCTACACTACCTTCCGACCAAGTATTCTGGATAATTTATATTTATATTGGGGAAACATTTCTGGACTAAATCTTTTCCTTAAAGCTCTGTGAACCAAACTAGTACAGTTTTACAAAGCTCATAGTGGTGAAATGATGGGCTTGTTGACATTTCTGCGGTTTTGCTGGCAGGGCTATTCCTTAAAAGCGGTTCAAAACAGAAAGTATTTTTTTCCTGTGTGATTCACCTACTACAGGCTTTGCAGATTTGTTTTTTATGTTTTATATTCTGTAACCAACATTATAGTCCTGGCAGAGGATTAGCCTGATCAGGTTCTTGTGGGATGAGCTCGCTGTCAAACTCAGACTCACCAACGATGCTCATTGTGACCCCTCGTGTCTGCCTGGAAAGGTCACTTCAGCAGAAGCACCCATGCCCTCCGGAGTCTGCAGGCACTGTTATCGTCCAGTTTCTGTTCATACGGCCTAGTTGCTGTGCGTGGGGCTGAGCATCCTATAGCCCAGATAGGCAGTAGTTACCCACTCTGTGGATGCTTTGAGCTGCAGGATAATACCTGAGAGGGTAATATCTGGCAGTGTGGGCTGATGGTGTGTGGATACAGAACTCTCAATACTTAATCTTGGTTTTGAGCCTCCTTTGTACCCTACATCATAAGCATAAAGTGGTTATTTTCACCTTACTCGGCAGCTAACAGAGCTACCTGGTTGTACTACACATCCAGACAGGAGGGATAACAATTTGCCAGTGCTGCGGGGAGAAAGGGCAGAGGGAAAGGTATTTGGCTGTGACCATCCCTTTCACACAGCCATGGTAAACGTTAAAAAATCACCCAGAGTCGGGGAAGAATCCCAAAGCAGAGACACACGATAACACATCTTCTGACAGATCATGATACGCCTCAACCGATAATTTCAGGTGCCAAATAGAAAATAGGCAAATATGAATAGAACTGCTTTTGGGAACTATTTGGGATTGAATTAGAATTGATGGGTGGATTTTATCCTGCATAGACAGAATGTCCCTTTTCAACCCTTGTGTGTTAATCCTTGAGCTGGTCCCCCATTGACTTCAGAGGAAGGGGGATGGAAAAAATGATGCAGCAGGATGAAACCCTACCAGTTACTTAGGGTTTTAAATACAAGGCTTGTCTGTGTCTGTTTTCCACTGCGCGTAACCTAGTGACAGTGGCTTGCCAGGTATCTTTCTCCAGGCTCCTGAAAGCACATACATTTTCTCTCCTCTTGTCCCTCAGTAGAGGATGCTTTCTGTGGATGTAGTGGATTTAATTATTTAAGCCTCGTTCATGTTCTGGTACTTTATAGATAGCTGTACCTTAAATCTCTGACAGTAACATAATGTGTATTGGGATTCTCAAAGGAAGAAATATGCAGACAATATGGTCACTACTGTAACACCCCTTTATTAAGCTGCAATTGCAATTCATGAAATCATTGCAAAATAATAAAAAAATGGTTGGAAGATAAATACCATAGATACGGTCCCTAGAAACCACCGCTCACTTTAATTGAGAGCAGCTGCAATATTGCAGAAGCCCAGGGAATGTTGCAGTTCATATTCTCCCTCCCTGGCTCTTTCTAGGGGAGCACAATACATTTTGACTAACATAGATCCTGGCAAGTTTGTATGCAAATGTTTTCCTTAAATCTAAAACAAAGTTAATTTAAAAGTTGCTTGCACTCAGGAATGTTGATCCATAGATGCTCTACAGCTTCAGAGCCAAACAGGCTGCTGTTTTCCCATTTCCTTTGTTCCTGAAAAATTGCTCATACATTGGGTTGTGCCTTGGAGATTTCCAATTGAATGGGGCATTTGGGAACTCAAGGGATCACTTGCTCTGCCAAAAATTTGCAAGCACAAATAGAAATGAATTGGAAAATATATATATCCAAGTTATCTGGTTCATCTTCCAGTCCAAAGATTCTGTTTGGACTGGTCTTTCATGTTAATTCTTTATCATTACTTCTGGAAAAAAATGCATGAAGTCATACAGTGCTCCCAGAACTCATGTCTCTATTGAAACAGGCATTAGAGCAAAGAAATAGTGAGAACCTGGTATTTTTCAGTCCCACTTCTATAACTGATGAGAGACTATAACATATTCTTAGTCTGAAAATACTCCTGTGTGCATTTTTGGAGACAGAAAACAGGTATTAAGGAACACAAACAGCTTAGTAGTCCAGGTGCATAACTTGCACGTTTAAGTAATTCTCCCCCCACGCCCATACAAGCCATTTTATTTTCCTGAAAGCCAAGTCAGATGTACGACCCAGTACAGGCACTTTAACAGCATCAAATCTGCCTTTGTATACTTCTCCTCTTGCTGGCTTTAAAGATTGACTAAAGTGAGTGCGATTCTCTGGGGGAACTACCAAGGTTCAGAAACCTTCAAAACAAGTGCCAGCCAAACACATTCAGTTCCTGCCGATGAATAGCGCAGTCAGCTGATCTGAGACAGATTTGATAGCGTGTATATGTTGAAGAAAACATGCAGACAGCAAGACAGCATTTCAGGGTGGAACACTGCACATCAGGCACAATAAATCTGCTAGAGTTAAGCTTGCAGGTTAATCCCTGTCCTGTGCGGTGCACTAGACGTTCGAAGTGCGCAGCACGCTTACTTTATTTTTTAAAAAAATACTTTGTTCCTCCCTATGAGATTTTTTATAAACCCTAGTAAGTAATCTCTCCAGATGGTTCTGGGAGGGACATTTGGTAGCATTAATCAATTTTTATTTTCCGAGGAGAAAGTGAGGCACAGCAGCTGTGTCTCTCACCCAAGATCTCCTAGAAAGCCTGAATAAGAGAAAGCAAAAGAATCCAGATCTCCCTTACTCCAAGCCTCTTTTCCTTCCCTGCTGATATTCTGTCTTCCTCTTTAATATTT
>NW_009258950.1:800263-811243 GCF_000687185.1 Egretta garzetta
ACCTAGACATGGCATTTTTATTTTTATTTTCACAGAAGGACTCTCCCTTCCCCAGGCCCCACAAAAGTTTCTCTGATGGAGAGATGGGACAACTTGGGAGGTCTGTGTGAAGAACTACATTTTGCTGGATACACTCCTGCTGTTAGCAAATTGCTCCAATGGGAGGACCAGCCAACTAACTCAGTCAACCTACTAAAATGGATTCCCTATTTTATAGAGATAGATCCTCTCAGTTAGATCTGTTAGATTGTAAAAAATGAGAGAAGACAGAGCACACACTACATGGGGAGAGCAAACAAAGGCTAATGGGTAGGGTTTTGTTGGTACCAACAAAGGTTGGCGCTTCCCGGTTTGCTCATTGCTCTACATCAGTATCCGTGCTTTCCCCGTCTCTCTTCACTGATTCCAATTTTGGTTCTGTAAACATAAACCAGTCAAAAATTCCCACAGGGACCAAACAAAGAACTCCTTGCAGATTATTGCCAGGATTGTCAAAGGAGAAAAAAAAAAAAAAAAAAGTATATGCAAACCCCACAAAGAATTCTCAGGAGACCGTCATCAATGTTTGGATTCAACCTGAGCTCTGTGAAATATGAATCCTCTGCTCTTTACTGCTACCTGTACAAGTCGGAAACTGCCCAAGCAATTGGAAAACTGGTCCTAAGTTACAGGCTTTGACTGGATGTTTCCTTCAGTCAGCTTTGGCAGCCTATGAAAGAATACTGGCTTTTGGAACAGCTAGTTCATCACATGAAAACCATACTACAGAATTGTATTATTTCTGCTGCTGTCTTCGAAGACGGGTCTCTGGTTCTCTCTCTTGTAGTTCATGAATACTCTCAGTTGGCTAATTTTGCTCTTGTTAGTTTTCTGGCAGCAGTACCGTTACGTCAGTGAGTTTCTCACAGTGTTGGATAGCTTTTGAAAGCTGGTCCCATTTTTAAAAAGAGCAATGGGTAGTTATAGCTGTGTGGCTTTTTTTTTTTTTTCCCCTCCTTCATTGTAGCTAGTCAAAGCAACAGAGATGTCAATCAAATCTGAACTCTGAGCTGTAAAGGCAAGAGAGCAAGGCATAGATGGGTAACACGTTAGAATTTCTGTCAGATGGGAGATGCAGCCAAGGCAAACAACAAGATAGGAACTGTTGTGTGTCTTTTTACAGGCTCTACGCAGTAGTGAACAATGCAGGGAAGGCAAATAGGATGCTTCTGTTTTCTCTCTCACTGTAACCGAAGGTCGCTCAACTGCAAAGGGAGCAAAGTATGCCTTAACGTCCTTAGCTAAGGGAACTGACTGCTGCTAGGTTCAGACTATGAACTTAGCAAGCATAAAGAAGCCAGTTAGATTGTTACAGCCATGTATATTCAGTCTAAAACAGTAAACAAAGCATGAGAGCTGTAGAGAGACAAACCCTCAGCTCATGAAGCTGAACTCATTCTAAAGGAAGTTATTAGTGGCTGGTCTAACCAGTTAACTGACCACCGGCAGCATTATATGCCAGTGGAATGACCTACAGCTTCCTTCTGCTTGGTTTCATGAGCCTTCATCGACTGCTGACGTTCTTGGAGATGTGATATCAGACTGCACACGACATTGATCTGATCATTGTATTTCACATCAATATGCATGCGCCTTAGTTACTTCCCACTGTTTTCAAAGTCACGGTATGACAGTTTTTGTCACTCTTTCTTGGCAACATCATTGATCAGTGGCAACCTAGATGCTAGCATGTTATGTTTAGCTCTGTCACAAGTTCAGCTATCCAGGGCTGGAATGAGTATAGGAGAAACTAGTCAATGTTTCATGTCAAAAGCAAAGTAAGAAAAAAGGAAAAAAAAAAAATGTAATTCCCAGACTCTTCACCCCAACTTTGTGGGAAACCCATATTCTTGCATCTTTAAGTCATAGAGGCATTTTTATTGTGTTGGGTTTTGTTGTTACACTATAAGAGCTGTATCATTGTATTAATTGCATAAACTCTGCCAGATTGCAAATTAGCTGTAAAATCATACACACGTAACAAACAGATATTACACAATGTTATTTAAATTGGTCTTGATTGTTTTTTCAGTCACTCTCTGAAGCCAGTAAGTCCCTGTCTTGCAAATCTATCAGAAATGCTGTCTGTTCTTACACAATCTTTGTGTAGTCTCCTCTCCCAGTTTGGTTTCTCAAGTCGAAGACTCACTCTGTTGTGTAGGAAAACACCTTCACCTCCTTGTTTACCATGCACTGATGCTTGTTACAAATGCAACCATTCTGCTGTTCTGGAGGTGGGTGGCTATATTATATTTTATTGAGGAAGAAGGTTGACGTAGAACTAGCATTGCATAATAGAATTTTATTTTTAAACATACAACAATAGGAGCTTTGGATCAAAAGATGAATACTAACTTGCAGTATACCAGCTAAGCTTCGTTAGCTCATATTTGGACCAAAAAATAGGATTTATATAAAGGCATGACATTGGCTTGTAACTCAGAAGAAAAATCCCCATTACAGACCTGTGTTATTTCAGACCTTGCATGGAAAAAACCAAACTAAATAGAATTAAATATCTGCCTATTTGTATCCCAAGTTCTTTGGGTGCATGAAGGAAAACTCTCAGGCTACCTTCAACTTGCAGACGAGGGCAGCTAAGCCAACCTCTGTAAATGCAAGCTAAATGACTTAGACTTTCTTTCAGGTATGCAGGCACCACTCTGCCCAGCAAGACCTCAAGAATTTAGACTGTAGGTTTAGTGTTCAATATGGTTCACAGATGCAGAAGGCCAGATCCAGTGAGGACTTAGGTGCCTAAAAGTTAATTCTTGCAACACCAGTCTTTTGACATCTGCTCCTCAGGGCTCTGTGCTAGATGCCTAGGCTCCCTCTGCAGTAGGGGAAGAGCTGGGTTCCAAAACAGCTCCCAAGTTGAGCTGCTCCAAATGCCTGGAATTGGCCAGTTGAGAAATTTGAAGAACGTAAATACATCTGTAAATCTCGTTCCCAGTGGATCTTATTCAAGGCTGCAGGAACTGTTTCCATTCACTCTGCATCTACAGCCTGGCGCTTCTTGAAGGAGGTTATCAACACCCTTTCTGTCAGGAATTCAGCATGGCTCATTTTTCTTCTGAAATGAGGCTCCAGTTCTGGTAGCCTAGCCATCTTGCCTTCGGTATAACAGTTTGAGCACACACCTCTGACACAAGAGATCTGGGTCAATCCCCATCTCTGCTGGTGGGGATTCACAACCAAAAGAATTCCTTCCAACAGGGTGCTTTAACCACCAAATTAAAGGCTACTGGAAGGAGGGAGAAGATGGGCTTTCTCCATTCTTTCTGTTAGGGTTGTGCTATTGCAAAATGTAAGTAAGAGTTTAAGCTCAAGCGTGACTTCATTCTAATGGTTAAGAAAGTTCCACTTGCTGTTTTCAGTGTAGTTTCTGTATTTTAGGCAAGGACTTAATGTTAACTTAGAAATATGAATGAAGTCATGCTTGACCTCAAAGAGAGGATGGTTGATACTGCACTTTCCAAGACATCTAATTCTGTTAGTGTTTCCCATACATACTTCATTTCTAGCCCTGATAAAGGACAGCCCTGCACATCTGGGAAAGCAGAAGTTTCAGGCTTTTCAATGGCACAGATAGAGGGGTCTCACATTTTTCAAGCTAGATGCAGCTGAGCAGAGCTTTCCAGGGCCGCCATCTCTGTATGGAGAGTTAGCCTCTGTTTGGATTAGATCCACGTTCTTTTTCAAACCTAGGCTAGTATCATGGAATGGCGGAGTGAGTGAGGCTCCTCAGCATGCCAAGTTCACGGCTCGGGGGCAGGCTGCGGGCTAGCTACGGTACTGAGAAACGGCTAGATCTGAAAGCGGATCATATGTCAATCTGATCCATATGTGCAAACTTGCATTGGGGCATGTATATCCACGTGTACCAAATATTAATCAACAAAATTAGAAAATGTTCAAAGCTAGAGAATTAAACAATAGTAGAATTGTCATCTGGCTTGCCAGCTGCTCTGATATTCATGCATGCCAGTGAAATGTCTTTTCTATTCATATGTGTGTATCTAACTGTCCTCGTATAAATCCAAATGGGCTAGAAGGAAACAGAGTGTAAGGAGGCAACAGTTATCACGGTACACTCAATTTATGTCCCATCAGGGTGCATGCCCAGTGTTCTCGTGGAAACCAATTTTGAATGACCGTGTCCTTCGAGACCAGGAACAAGCATCTTCATAAGGGATTTCCACAACAGTGTTCTCCTTGGTATTTCATGCAAATATGTGGACACACTTATCTCAGAGTTCAGATTTCTTAGACTTTTACTCTCTTTTGGTTTCACATTGCTCTTCAGATACTAAATAATGACAGGCATCACTATGATCAGAAGGACAGTACTGCTCTTCTGTTGGGTGTAAATCTGGAGCAAATCCATCGATGTCAGAAGTTTTAGCCTAGATTTGGTTTTGTGTGCACGAGAATAGAATTTGACCATACATCTTATTTTTCTTTTGATACAATCCAGTGTATCCGGAAACAAGAAATCCATATCAAGCCCCAAATCATAGAACTCAAGTTTTTAAAGATATCAACTTTCTTTTACGATCTGGGTGGCCTTCACCATGTCTGGGAAAACATGAACCCAGCGGCCCTGGTAATGCATCACCTGCTTTTTTCCAGACTGCTGTAATCAATTTGTCTTTATCCACCACACTACCAAAAGACACTATTAAAATTCATATCTGTGTGTTCTCCCCAGAGGGTAAACCATCAGAGATCTCCAGGGTTTTGGAGGTTTTTGTGGAGATGCAGAAGGCTTTAATCAGGTTTAAAATAAGATCAAATTTCTTCCCTACAGCAATTTCAGATACTTCCACCAGATTCCTGTAGGGCTATTTTGTACTCTGAAAACTTGATCAATCCTCAACCTCACAAATTACAGCTTTTGTTTACATTTTTCTAGAACATCAAAGCAGAGGAGTGTTGCCCTTAACCAGTGTTCCCAGGCTTAAATAATGATGTTTCAGTTTTTTGCTTAAAGACTTACGATGATCTCTCCTGTAGACCTTGGAATGGTTAATCTGGGAAGCATAAGAGTACATTTTGGTCTGAAGAATCTTAGCTGCACTTAGGATAATCTTTAAGATACTTGGTATCCTTTAAGAGCTGAATACTGAGGTTATTCTTCAGGCAAAGCTGTTGAAACAAATGGAGTTCTGCCCAAAGAATGAATGAATAAGAACCAAGTAAAAATTTACATTTTGGCCCCAAGATACTCACCTCTTCTAAACTCTCAGGAGAGACACAGTATTGTTTTATCTAAGGGATCTGTTTCACTGTTTTACTAAAAGACTTGGCATTATAAGTGAAGGAAGGAGACTTGGTTCTTCTTCCAGATGCCTCTCCCTGCAAAGCATGACCCCAGAGAAGATGAACATCTGAAAGAGTACATCTTTGGGCTACCATTCCCCTGCTTGTATTTGAGGCATTTTCTTTCAAAAAAGACTATCTCATGAAAGCAAGTAGCGTTCCATAAATAAAGAAAAATGCAAAACTGATTGGAAAGGGGGAATATGTGTCAGCAATAATCCCACAATGAGAACTCTCACGAAGAACCTCCTGGACCCTCAGAACAGAGCTGCCAGTAACTCTGCACCTGTATCTGCCTACCCATTTACTATGCTCTACTTGTCCGTCATGTCCCAGAGTGCCGTTCCGTGGAAATCCATGAGAACACTTGATTACTTTTTGCGAGAGACAGATCTTAGATTTCAAACACTGTAAAATTTCTTAGAGGAAATGAGTACATAAATGTGGTTTGGCTTCTCTAATATTCCATTTTAATAACTCTCTATATCTCCTTTTTTATTACTTTTTGCAGCATCATATTTCTTGTATCCAATAAATGTCTCTTCGGTGCGTATTGTTCTATTGTTTCCAGTGTGAACAAAAAATGTACCTTCCATAACTGGAGTTCCTACCCATAAACACCGATCGCTTGAATCCTTTTTTGCTTCATTCATACTGTTCCTCACACTCTCCTGCTCTAGCTACCACTGGATTCTACACATATCCACTTACGATCTAAAGTCTTAAATGACAGCTAAATCTGGAGCTACCATATGCACTGTTCTGTGAGCAGCTAATGAAGCCTGAATGCACTCTCTGTGGGCGTTGGTTATCCTCTGGTTCCCCTCCTCCTTTTTGCTGCAAACAATCCCACATTTGACTTTCCCTATGGGACAAAAAGAGGAGTTTTGCAGTGAGCCTGGAACAGTGCATGTTCTGAATGGCCAGTCAATCATTTGGACGGATTGGATAAAGGGCTACTGTCAAATTTAACATATTACACCTGAATTCTGCTCGACTTTCCCTCTGTTGCAGCAGTAATTTAGATCCCTCTCATTTACTTGTAGGAGCGTAATTATTTTTGAGACTTTGACTGTTCTTTCAAGTATGGTTGAAATTGATGGACTGTTTCTTTAGAAGATCAGGCTTAACGTGATTGCTGGTGGTGTGCCATCCATTTTGCAGAACATACTAAGGGTTTCTTTTAAAAATATACAATCCTGAGAAGCTTGTCTTCCCCACAGAACAAAGTCACCAAATCATGACATCAAAAGCAAATTGCCTTTCCCAAATATTCCAGTGCTCTGCAGTCTTTGCCATACTGACTCTGTACTGAGACTCCCAAGTCCCTGCAAAATCAGTACCTGCAGCTTGACTTAAACGCTAACATCATAGGTGTACTGATGCAATACAAACACCCTTCCAACAGCACCTATCTTCAAAACTAAGATGGCTTCAGCTGATCTTCTCTGCTGACTGCAGCAGTGACAGAATCCTTCAAAAGTAGATTGGTGGTCGTTTTTGGATCAAAACCGAGACCAATTCCAAGTCTCTGTTCCTAGTTTCATCGGTTTCCCTCTTGATTCTGCCTTTTTCAAATTTATGCAGCCCTATACAACAAAACAAAATACAAAGTGTCAATATATTCAGCCTGCAGATGAGAATCTGAAAAGATCTGGAGTACTCTCCATTCTGTCCAGCAAAGCACATAATCTCCTGCCTAATTTTAGGCACGGGACTAACCCCACTGAAGAGGACAGAATTACCTACTCCGCTGGGTCCTGGTACTTAGCCTATGAAGTATTGAACTCTCAGTGAGGATAAGCTGTCTTGGCTGGAGTGAGATAGACTTTTGGAAATAGGAGAGTATTATATTCCATGCAGCTCTGTTATTCCATTGTTTAGTTATGCCAATTAATGTATGAATGTTCCATCTAATTTTTTTTACTTCACACAAAGTGCATGCACTTAGGAGAGTATTCGATCTGTCAAACAGTAAGAATTCCAGATAAATATATTCTGTTTTAACGGACGTGCACACCTGAAATAAAGCAATGTTCAAACGTCTGACATCTAGATATTGGGGATTTACTTATATTTTACACTCCAAGAATCTTACTCAGCTCAACAGAAGCATCTGTACTGGTATTACTGTGCAAATGTTATACACTGTCAGGAATCAAAATAAGGTTGCTACTTGTCCACTTCTAATATGGTTGTAGCACCTACTCCAACTCCTCTGTTATAAAATAGTAATTCTATGTGGAACTGTGATTTATAAGCTTGTATTTAAAACCTTTGTTACTAGTCTCAGAAGTTTAAACATTTGGCTTTAAGGACAAAGAAGAAAGACAGTGACTTTCTATTTCTTAAACTCAGTTCAAATTTTCATTGAGACGGGTGTCTTTATAGACTATACATTTAGACATGAGAGACACGTGGTCTGCATTGCATTTATTTTACTGGTTCTTGTTTGGAGTGGCTTGCTTTTGGCTATTCTGTACAGAAAGTGGACCAAATTCAAGCAGTTAAATACACCCTGCAAACACCCTCTTCCCACAGTAAAACATTTCTCTTTTTCCATAAATGTGGAATATCATCCTTTAAGGGGTAGGATAAACAATACTCTGCCTGGATCTGTGTTACATTTCTGGTATCCATTTTAACCTGTCAGGTAATAGAGAATTTTATTCCACACGTCAGCCGAGAATCTCTAAGGCATTAGTTGTTGTACATACTCAATCACATGGAAATAGACCCTAGAACTGCCATTGGACTGCTGTGCATCAAACTGCTATATGGAAAAGCTATTCTGGATAATATTAAGAGGGCTCTAATGTGTTAATATGTGGTTTTTTCCTTCCATCAGGCCTGGTAGTTAGACCTGTGGTACTAAGGTAGCCTGACTTTAAAAAATGCAAGAAAAAAAGTGCACGAAAATATTGTCAATAAATCCAAGTATTCTCATAAGTGGGATAAATGGAACAGTTTTCTGTGTTACGCTTGATATACCTTTCTCAGCACCCCTGACCACAGCTGCAGTCCCTTGCCACTGCTGTCCCCTGCGCCTTTTTCCCCTCCCTCAGTATCCTCTGCCACTGCCTGTGTGGTTAACCCAGCACCCTCCATGACCCTGACAATCACATGGACAACAGACAGTATATGCTGTGTCTGATTCCAAGCTACATGTATGCTCATTGCCTGAACAGCCTGAGTGGGCTCCAAGGGGTGGTGACAGACGAAATAGGAAGAGGACCGCTGAGTTCCCACTGCAGCTTTTCTGCCAGTGAAGGCATCTTCGTCTTTCTCTGTTAAGCTCAGATGGCCTTTCAGTTTTTTTCCTCTGCTGGAGGGATTTTGGTACCTGAAGTGACCCTAAGATTCTCAACTAAGTTAAAAACCTGAGGATGGAGGTCTCCTTGGTGGAGAATGTTGCTGTTATGGAAACTGTTTTAAGTGCGTCCCTCTTTCTAACACTTGACGGCTTGAGTTCAGTTTTTGCCAGCTCCTTTATGTACAGGTCTGGATTATAGCATGGTATTGAGGAATCTGCTGTTTATATTTGATGAAGAGAAGTATGGAGCTGGACAGGCTTTGTGAATTACTAGCGTTTCAGCTCTTTCCTTCTTGCTAGGTCTTGCAGATTGACCAATCAGGCAAAGACTAAATGTTGAAAGACTCCTCGGGTAAGGGCTGGGTGCTGAAGGTGCCACTGGACTTTACAGTTCCCTGGATTTGGTCCAAAGGGATGGGCCTCACTAATTTTGGAGCATTCATATTTGCTACCTTAGCTTTTTCCATACTAATGAAATGCTACAGAAAAGACTGATAGGGCTGATATTAAAGGTTAACTTCCTTTGCCAGTGATCTGAGCAACACCATCCACAACATCACAACAGCAAGTGTTCACTATGCAGATATATATCTTAGATATGTAAGATATATTAAATTTGTCCTACCTTAGCACACAACTAAGAGGATCTGATAACTAAGAGACGGTGAAAAAGAGACTGACTTTGGATAACCAGCTTACAAAGAAAAGCTGAGAAGTAGGTGGCATTTTTCTTCATCATTCTTGCATCAAAGAAACTGTATTTCTTTTTCCTCACTGGCCAAGAGAATTGCTTAGGATCTGCTGGAAATAGCCCATATGGACGCAGAGGGACTTCATTCCATGCAGATCTTGGACAAGATGATTTTCCGCGAAAGCTTTTCTGTGAAAGATTTCTTCAAAGCCAGCCCTGGAGCTAGTCCAGGAGGGCAGTCTGTTCAGGAAAGCAAGCCCAAAAACAAGAGAGAATTAAGAAGCATATAACTGGTGCACCATCTCTTGCCCTTCCCGCCCATACATTTGAGTCAATACTGAATCACTTCTGCTGTGAAGGAAAAAAAAAAAAAGAAAATATTCATAAGGAAAGAAAATAACTGCTTTTGCTTTGGGAAGCTCTGGAGATTTTAGTGCCATTTGCTATTGAAAGCAGAGGAGGGAGCGGTGCTCTGAGGACAGACTACAAAGTTTGGGCTAATAAATGTGAATGGATATACAGGGCTTGATTGTTCTTTCACACCAATGAAAGCCCATCGACTGAGATCAGGCACACTAATTACACAATATACTTCTGTAAACGATTTGTAACTCTGGAGTGGCTGAATTGTAATATAACCTAAGGCACAATGTGAATGTGCAGCCCTGGCCCCTGAGGCATGTGTTAATAGTAACACAGCTTGTCATCGTGTGTTTTTAAATTTTTAAATCTAAATAAAATATAACATTGCATGTAATACATACTTTAAATGGCAGATGTGTAATAAACATCTCTATTTATGACAGACTTAGGCAGCAAAACATAATGAGGTGTGGTTCTGGTACAAATTTTGCTTCAGGTTCACTTTGTACTTTTAACCACCCCAGTTAATTACACAGCTAAGATCATGCCCTGGGGAGTTTTAATTTTCTTGTGATTATATAATGGACTCTTACTAATATCATTATTCAAAAAAATAAATAAAAGGCTAGGAATATTTTCAGACCAAACTTTAAGTATGAAGATCTGTTTAAACCTCTTTTTACTAATTCTGAGTCATGACTAAAAACATTTAAAGATGTTAGGTAACCACGCAGCTTTTCCTCAGCGTTTGCGCTACTCTCTCTCATATATATGATTTTTGAATGGCTGCCATTGCCCTAGTTTCTCTAGGCCAGAAATGTCTTCATCTTCATAATGGCTCTGGAAGATAGGGAATATTTGCATCTGCCTCTTCCTGACAGGGCACAGACTTTTCGTTCTTGCTCAGCTCGGTGGGAGGTAGGCATCCGAGCGCCTCCAAGGAGCTGGGTGTATGTGGCTTGCCCACGGTCAGACAGGAACGAACGCTTGGCAATGGGAAAGGAGGAATCTCCATTTCCTGAGGTGCTACAAGCCCTGGACCCTCCTTTCTACTCCATGTTATGCAGATGGGGGAAACGGACAAAAAGCAATCGACTTGTCAAAGACACGGAGCAGTTTGGAAACACGATGACCGTACGCTGTAGGGAACAGGTGCTCGTCCGATGGAGCGCAGGCTTTTGTGGCAGATGGGACAATTTATCAGGCCTGCAGCCTGTTCCCAGGAGCCCCCTTCCCTGGGGAGGGCTCTGGA
>NW_009258950.1:811315-818960 GCF_000687185.1 Egretta garzetta
GGTGGGGGCCCCCTGCCATTGCCGGAAGAGTTCATCCAGCTTGCAGCCAGCTCTCCTCCCCGTTCCCGAGCCGTCCAGGGGGACGGGAGGCAGGCGAGGCGCAGGCTGAATGATTTCGCTGCTGCGGTAGCAGCTCGCTCCTGGCGGCCCCGTTTGCTGCGGCAGCTCAGAAGCGGGGAGCGACTTACCTGTGCAGGTGCGCGGCAAAGCCAGCGTGGCCGGGGAGCCCCGGGCACGGCGCTCCTGCACACTTCTGCTCCTGGAGCCGGGGAGAAGGCGCCTGCCCTGCCGCCCCTGCGGCCAGCGATGCAGCGTGCCCAGCTGGAAACCACAGGCGTCTCCTGATCCGCGCGGAGTTTTGGTTAGAAGGAGCACACCTAGCAACTAGCATACACCGTGCCTCTAGAAGGTGATGGGTGTGAGACATAGCAGACCCAGATCTTCAGCTGCAGTAAAACCGCATTAAAAAAACAGTCTGCATCTTTCCGCTCTGTGCTGGTTTCTTTTCCTTCTCGCAGGGTTCATTTTGTTGACAAATTTGTTTTGGTCTAGCCATTTTACAGTGGTTTCAAGGCTTCAGCAGGCAACAAAAGATCTTAAGGATCTTAGCTTTAATGCACGGTTCACAAAATATCCATTAATTTGAGCGAGAATGCTGATTTTAACACCTTTTGGAATACGTACTAAGAGTTTACTGTAATGTAAATAATTTACTACATACTTTGTGAAAGTAAGTATAGTGGAAAATTATATTTAGCCACTAATTTCTAAACTGAAACAGCAATATACTTCTCTGGTGTAATATATTTTCCAGTCATGTGCTGAAGAGAAGCATTTTTTTCAGCTGAGCTCACTTAAAGTTCAAAAGATAAATATATCACAATGACAAATTGCAAAATGCTATTCATACATTTAGGTAAAAATCGTTCCCTCATTTGTTTGTATTTCACATAAACTGTATTACTGTTATTCCAAAGAAAATATAGTACAAAATAATTCTGATTAAAAATACAAGTATTGTTAATGGACCAAAGCAGAAATTTATCTTAGCTTGTGGGGAAAAAAATTATAGAAGCTAAATATACTCTCTTTGGGTGAAATTCATTCCAGCATAAAACGATATCCACTCAGCCCTCTGAACTGCCTAATCCCTGACTCAGGGCCCTGCAGGGTGGGACATGAGTGGAATTGTTAGTGCAGGGGGTTTTGCATCTGTTCTGTTCTGGGTGGTTGAGAACTTCTCCACATGGGAAAGTGGTCTGTATTTACATCACTGTCAGACTTCCTTGGGACTTGTCCACAAGGAGAAGTGAAAAGAAATTTAGGAGCAAATCTGCCATGCACTCATGACTCCATACCTGCGAGCGTGAGGAGGCTCAGCCTGCCGTGAGCATGAACTGGTTTATCCGATGTGCCGTCAGCTAAGTCACACTTGCTGCGCACAACATCCGTCCACGTAAGGAATGATCACGCAGTAGATCGATGCTGTCCCTTTGCCGCTTAAATGCATCCTCTGTGTGCGGAGTCACAGGCAAGAGCCAGAGGTGCCCGCTGGGACAGGGCTACTCATTTCACTTTGTCCTGGGAGTAGGGAGGCGTTTCTCAGCTAAATCCTCAGGAGCTCTACCCATACATTACGATGTTGTGAGTAAAGTTTTTTCGCTTCTTTTGGGTAAAGCTTATGATTTGTCAAATGAAGCATCGAATCCCGCTTTTCCCCTAGATCACTAGCTTACCCTACGCGTCTACATTCTCTGTATGGTCTTTAGCAAGTAATGAGCTTTTTGTGTGATGAGCTTTTTGTGTAATGAGTGAGGACTTCCTTAGCTTCATCTTCATGTAGCTTACCATTGACTAACACCTTGTACGACTCGGGTCGAAGGATCTACATTAAGAACATAAGTAAAAACAAGGAAATGTGACAACAATAAATCCGATCTTTAAAATTATATAGCAACGAAAGGTGAATGAGTCATTTTATTGGTACAATATATACAGTAGAGTAACATGTTGGGATCAGAAGTATTATTTGCCACACGTACAAGGTAATGCACTGGAGGTCTATAATTTCACTGCTCACTATTTTTATCGCTTTTACGTTATCAGTTCAGAAATCACTTATGGAATTAATATACCCTAATTTCTCTTTCCAAACAATTATGTGCACCCTGCCTCGCTTCCAACACATACGCATGTTCTCTCTCTCTCTCTCACACGCACACAAAGGATTCTGTAACAACAGGGCCATTATAGAGAATGATCTAAAACATGTGGACTGCAGCCAATATTTAGATATGGTATAGTAAATTCTGGAAGGTATAAAAAGGAAATAACTGAACTCATTGCAGAGAAAAATGAGCTAGTCTTAAGTACTTTTAATCACAGAGTTTCATATAAAAACATATGCAAGATACCGAGCCTAATATTGAAGGGGAAAGGGGCTAAGGGAGAGGAGAAATCCAATTCCACTGGGATGTGGGATGGTAGGTTTTTAGTGTTTTTATAAGAACCTTTCAAGAGATTAATGAAGACCATTTAAGCAAACATATAAATATGTTTACCAAGAGGCAGGCTCCTCGTGTGCCAACTGTGACCTGAGAACTTTGTCATGCATCCCCCCAGCTCAGCCTGAGCTAAAAAAGGGGTAGTCAGTGCGCTGCTCCTCCTTTCTTCCATGGGTTGCTGTTGCACCTGCTTTGCAGGCAGCTCAGTTAACTCTGCCCGCTCCCTCACTTTGTCCAAAGGGATCCCCAGGAGAGAGAAACAGCCACCGCAGCACTATCAGAGGTGAACAAGAGTGAGCCAGTTCCTCTCCCCTTTCTCAAAATACCCAGCTGTATCCAGGTTTCCGCCAAATCAGTTTTTGCTCAACATCCCAGCACCCTGCGCTGAGCTCTAGAGCTCAGCCCTCCACGGCTGGGAGGCTGCGGGCAGCACCTCCGCTGCGTCTGCCCCTTTGCCATTCCCCTGGGCAGGTATGTTGAGCCTCTCTAGGTATTTATAGGCATACGCAGTTGCCCATCAGTCTGTATATAGCTATGTTTTGTATTTGCGTAAAATGCCACGCATGAATTGAAACCTGGCTGTCGTTCATCGAGGGCTTTAGTGTGCTTGAGTTTTTCACTGAAGTTTTTGCTGAGCCTGGGCTTCAACATTTTCACACTTGCAAACTGTGCTTAAAAAACCCTGACTGCCGGCATTTGCCTGATAAATAGTTGTTCGGAAGTATAACAAATGCAAAACAACACTTCCGTGTTTTAGTTAGTGTTGGACGTCGATGTGGGAGAAGGATAGAGAGAGGTTTTTTCAGAAGTATTACTCAGCAGGGGGTGAAACACCCATTACACCAGCCTGTTTCAGACCTGCCTCCTAAAGCACACGGAAACAAGTGGGACTGATTCTTCCAACTTTGCTCACTGAAATAGAACTTTACTCCATCAGAAATCCACTCGAGTCTTCACGGTGCTGCTCTGCATAAATAAGGCTTTACTTGTTAGCATTAAAAAAAGCAAAACTGCTGGTGAACAAGAACCTCCAGCCATAACCTAAAGAACTAGACCTGCATTAAGAAATTAAAACCAAAAACAAATCACAAAGTTTCCGTGAATGAAAGGGTAAATTTTGTCTTGAATTAATGAATGTACGAGTCGATGACAAAATGCTACCAGACAATTGGCTCTTCCTCCACACATCTTGCAAGTCCAGAGCTAGTGAGAACTAATGAGCAGCGGCAGTCCTACGGAGGTGACGGGAACACCACTTTGCTGAGACAAAGTCTACCAAGTATTTCATACAGAAATACAAGAAGTACCTTCTGGACTGAAAGGACTGGAAGGAAAAGTCTTATTAAGAAGGGTGACAGCCTAGGTGCATAGCTGTCGAGGTGGAGCGGAAGCGTGTTTTGGCCCATAAGGTGGCTATGTTACATTTTTAGGCTGTTTTTAGGTTGGAGAATTGTTACCAAAATAATCCCACGTGGGCTGATTCCACTGCAGCTGCAGCGGGGTTAGCAACAATGGGAGCCTTAGTACAGACAGCTTTCGGCTCCAGCAGCCGTTTTCAGCACTGTATCAGTTAACCCTGCTCTGAGGAGGGTTAATTGACACAGCGCTGCAAATGGCTGACGAGATGAAAACTCATATATTACGGCTCCCAACATCCCTAACAATTGTGCAGCTGCATTCATATTAGCAATGGTGGGAATTTGGAGGAGGGAAGAAAATTCCCCAGTGCAGACAAGGCCTGAGAGTGAGCCTTAATGTTCTTTTCTGGGTCTTGTTTGTCAGTCGCAGTCATGCTTCCCTAAAGCATTCTCCCAGCCATCTGCAGATTGCTGATTAGGAAGCGCCAGCCACTGTTGGTTCCACCAGTTGGATGAAAAGAAAGGAATGGAGGAGTGGTGGTTCACCCTGGCCCATCCGATAGGTACACTCAAGGTTCCCGTGCCTGCTCTTCTCCTTCTCGCTCTTGTATCCCCACAGGCCAGAGGGAGTCTGTTCAAAAATAACTTGGGGGGGGGGAAGTTAACTTTTCCCACAAATATAGAAAATATTTGCAAAATGTCCTTCTCCTGGGAGGATTGGTTTTCTAGAAACAGTATCAGGATTCCCAGCTGCTTGAGTACCCACTGTAGCCTTTGACTACATAAATATCTTTGGCTGCTCTGGTTGGCCACAGAAGGGAAATACCCAACCAGTATACGGCCCTGATCGCCAGGGTTGCCTTAGCACTGGTAGGCCAAGACTGTTCCTCTAAGGAGCAATCTGACTGTTCCTCGAAGGAGCAATCTGAGGCTGTGCAGAGCTGTGAGCTCCCTGAAGAACTGAGGAAACGGGCAGAAAAATTCTGAATCCTACCATCTGCCCTCCCATCCCTGGCCAGACACCTCTTTCAAAGCCAAACCATTGCTGCTTCCCCTGAGCTAGGGCCTTAAACTTGCCTTATCATTTTTCCTCTCAAGTAGCTTGCACTCCATGAGAACTAGGGTGGAGAAAACAGCCCCCCCCTCCAAGCAGAACGGAGGGGCACCCTGACTCTTTGCACTCTTACACACATGGTGAGCAGGCACCGTAAAGTTGGTGACACACTTCCTACCACACAGACTGCACTGCAGACCTTCGGGGAAACATAGCAGCTTGGAGTAAAAAAAAAACCGTTCTCTCCTCACGTAATGCACTACCAGTTGAGACCGTCTGAGCTCCCAGACTTCCAGAGGTGGGAGTTAGTGGTAGTTAACGTACGGGTTATGTTAGGTTGCTCTCTGTGGGTGACATCTCCCCGTGACGGTGCACAGCAGGAGCCTGCTGACTTCCAGGGAGCGGTTCTTCTGCATCCACAGGCTTTTGAGAAAGGAGGTAGATGAAGAAGTGAGCAAGGGGAGGGGGTTCCTTCTTGCTATTTATAATCTCCAAGGCCTATTTAACCTGGGAGTTTCTGTCTTTCTGAAAGATCCTTTGCTGCAACCTGGAGTTCTGTGTTCTGATGCAAAATATTGTTGCTGCTGTCAGACTGCACAATTTAAAAAAGATCCCCTCTGGGAACAGAGGCTCTACAAGCCATCACACTGACAACGGTGTGACCCAAGCAACCACAAAAAGCTTGACCGGCTGAGAATAGGAGCGTCGGTGAAGGTAGTTAGTGCGGAACATTCTGACTACAGAATATTCAGAACACAGACTGCGTTATTCTGGCTACAGAATAACAAACGGCCACTTTAAAAGTGTTCTGGGTTAGGTAGCAAAATCTCCATCTTATTTTTCATTCTCTTCTTCTTAACCTTGTAGGAAGTTCCTCTAATTTCTTTGGAAATTTCCCGAGTTTGTAGGCTCATGGAGGGTGGAAAGCAGGCCTTATTTTATGCTTATAAATTTCCTACCCTATTATGAACGCTTCCAGAAAAAAAAACCCGAAAGCACCGACAATTAATACTTCTGTTGATAGACCGAAGCTTAAATCTCAGACCAAAGCTGGTGGAAAATAGGTCATCTCTACTCCACTAGCTTTGCAGTATTCTCTTCAGTGAATTATAGAGTTATAGTCACTGGTGTTTGCACTGGATGGAGCAATAATCCATACTGTCAGAGGATGGGTTGGAACAGTGGAAGGAACACTTACCGCATCTCTTTTGGGAAGGAATCTGGAACAAAACCAAGAGCTGTTTCTGGCTCCTCAGTTTCCACCAGGCACTTGAGGAAGTCAGGCTTTCTGGGTGCCGGATGTCGAGTTGCCTACCTGTGTTAAGGTACTCGGGATATAAATGATGTTAAGAACAAGTTTTCGGATTAGTCTAGACAGGTTTGTATCCCCAGAGCTGCCATCAGAAATACCGTGCTGGTTTATAACCCAAGGATTTTTGGTTAAGGAGGGAATCAAGACAGTTTCAAGTAAATGAAAGGCCCATAGTCATTTAGATCTCTGATGCTAATTCGTGTTATGACAGTGAACCTGTAGGCAGACATCCCTAGAAAGACCCAAACTCCGTTGCGCTGGCTTTTCTTGTCCGGAACAGCTTTCAAACAGTGAGTTTGGGAACGTTGCTCCCCATGTGAAGATTATGGCTGTGTGTAAAAAATCTTTTGACTGTGATATCGTTACTAGAACTACCCAAGGGAAGACTGATGGAACTATTAATAGCCCATATACGATGAATCTGTGGAGGCGGGAGTTTCGGAGCTACAGGCTTTTAGCAATTGCGTGTACCACTTCTTTCCAGAGAAATGGATACGCTTCAAAGAGATGAATGGATGTTATAAAAGTTATTTGCCGCTACGCTTTAAACTATAGACTTTACAGTCGCCGCTTGGAATCCTGATCTCATACAGCAGCTTAATCTTTTGATGTACAGAATGGATGTAGGGCCCTGCGGATTTCTTCATGGTGTGATGGGAACTGAATATCTTGTGTAGTTGGGGCTACACGACTTTTCTGATCGCTATGAGATTTAACAGGTGGACTGTGTCCATCTTGCGTAGCTGGTTGCTTTTGGGGATGGGAGGGAAGCAGGCTTTGGGAGGCTTGTGATTGGATTAAGAACACTTTGGGAATATTTTCAGCCTTAAGAAGCGTTCTAGGATTACTCTTTCTTTAGCCCATCTGTCTGCAGCGTACTTTTCCTGTTCCACAGAAAATAACTCAGCTGTCTCCTCAGCACAGTCCTTGCCCGTCAGCGATTGCATACGTTTGATTGGAGCAACTTTATTGTGTTTCTTAATTTATAATCTACAGGCAGCTAAGAATTTATAAGGTATCAGGACGGCTAGATGAATGTAGATAGCCAGTGCAAGAAGCGCCGCAGCACCATCTCTGCCCTCTTCAGCATTATACACGACAACGTAACTTTTCATTCCTTCTGAGGGCTCTCTCCTCTTTGTCCACCCCTGAGCAGGGGAGGAGGGATGTGAGCAGACGGTTGCAGGGCTGGCTCGCTCTCAGCCAAAGTCCGAGACCTTGAGGGAGGCGTGGGACCGGGGGAAAAGGCCAAAGTCGCACATGGAGCCCAGGTGCGAGCGTTTTCTTTGGGGGACGCAGAGGCAGCGGGGTCCTTCCCCGGCCCTCGTGGTCATCTCCTTCTGCCGCGGCGGCGGGCCGCCTGCCCGCGGCTCGCACGGGCGAGGACCAGACGCCGAACGAGGGAGAGGGCTGGCTG
>NW_009258950.1:819675-820902 GCF_000687185.1 Egretta garzetta
GACCCGACCCCGGGCCCCCCCCCCCCCCCTTTTTTTTTTCTTTTAATCTCCCAAATCGTTTTATTATTATTATTTTTTAAATGATCGCTCTTTTTGCCCGCTGCTCCCGCTGCTGCCGAAATCCCCGTCTTCCCAGGGTGCATGCTTCTGGCAAGATCGTGCAGTGTTCTCAGTCCATTTTCAGTGTGTCTTATCTTAATTTGTCCTGATCCGATCTAAGCGCGATAGCCACCACTTGCTTTCAATTTGTAGGATTTTTTTTTTCCCCCTTCTTGGTTTGCTCCGACTACCCTCGGAGTATTTCCCTCTCTCCTTTGCATTTCCAGGGTTGCAGTTTACTCTGCCTTTTCTTCTTCTTCTTTTTTTTTTTTTTTTCCTACCTCCCCTCTTTTGAATTGCTTCATGTTACTAACCATTCCTAAATTGTAAGAGAGATTCATTCCCCCTCCTCTTCCACCACCACCAGCACCACTACCACCATCACCTCCTCCTCCTCCTCCTCCCCTTCTCTTCTCCTTTTTGGCAGCACCAGGACGTCCGGTGTGGTGGTGGCAGCGAGCAGCAAAAGCAGCGAGAGCTCGTTTTGATTCCCCCCCCTTCCAAGGTGCTTTGGAGAGACTGGTTTAAGGCTGAGCGGCAGAAGTCACGATGAGTGCACAAGGTGAGGGACCCGGTCAGCCTTCCACTGCTGCCCAGGAGCAACCTGCAACCGCAGAGCCTCAGAAGAGAGGACGAGGCAGACCCAGGAAGCAACCACAAGTCAGTATCGTATAGATACGTAGAGCCGCAGATCTATAGTATTATAGGCATGTACGTGTACGTATTCTGCTGCAAGCGAAGGCGTCCTGGAGCCGGGGCGGGGGGCTTTGTTGTGCGCTGCTTCCCGGCGAGGCGGAGCAGCGGCGCAGCGAGGGGCTTCGCCGGGCGCCCCGGCGGGGGGACCCCAGCAGCGCGGCTCCGACCAACCAGCGCTCGCTGGGTCATTTCGAGCTGATTTTGAAACTGAGAAAGCCAGGAGCGGGGAACGGGGCTCTCCCGGCTCCCTCCTCTCTCAGCCCTTGCAGTGTCTCAAGCTGCGTGTGCGTGCGTGTGTGCGTGTGTCGGGTCCCACCGGGGGCTGCTGCCGCCCCCGATCTTGACCAGCCCAGCCCCTGACTGCCCCTAAGATCCTGGGGTTGGGGGAGAGGAGGGTGTCTAGGAAAGTCGCATAGGTTTTTTCGCTTTGCT
>NW_009258950.1:821703-840123 GCF_000687185.1 Egretta garzetta
CGGCGGCCCGCGCCCCTGCAAGCTGGCACCAGGGATTCCTTTTTTTTTTTTCTTTTCCTCTTTTTCTTTTCCTCCCCCCCCGCCCCCTTCCCCTATAGCGTTTGGATGTATGGAACAGAAAGAAAAGTGCGTCCTCTTAAACGTGTCCATCCCAGCTGTGCAGCGCCTGCGAGGCTCGCCCCTGAGAGCTGGAGCGGGCAGGGAGTCCCCTCGCCTGCCTCCCCTTAACCTCCCCGGGAATTAAAAAGCTGAAGGGTTTTAAGCTGGTTTAAGCTAACAAACTGCATTTAATTAGTTTTACCACATCCTATAATCTCAATGAAATGTGTAATATTTTAAGGCTAGGAGAGTTTTATAGTATTTATGATTCACTGAATAAATATTTGGAATCTGAACTCTTAGTAATTCATACCCATTTTTTAAGGACTGGTTATTTACTGTCAGGCAGAGGAGCTAGTTAAGCAAATTGCTAAAGTAAAATCAGTGTTCCTGTCGAGTCATTTCAGAGTTGGGTTTTTGTTTCGGCTGTTTTCTTTCATCGAGGTTTCTTAGCTTGCTAGTGCTCCATCTGAAGAAACTTTTACATTTGCATTTTAATACAAATAAGTTATGTTTAGAATAGGTGTGAATATAATGTCGATCAGAACAACAGACAAAACCCCCCCCCAAATATTTCTGCCCTTGAAAGAGAAAATAGTCTAAGCTTACTTTCCAGTTTTCCAGTGGTTGATTTTTTTTTTCCCCAAAAAAAGTTTGTGCTAGAAACTGCATATGATAATTGTATCTTGCTCTAATGAAATGCAATTGAAATTAAATGGGTAACTGCATAGTTTTTTTGAATAACCCTTCTTACATGAGGGAAATCATAGCCATCTTTTAAAAATGTGTTTTCTGCTCCAACTTACATGCTAGAATATGCAAACTTTTCAAAGCTTTTTATGCAGTTATGAGGGAAGTTAAACTCTTTTAAATGTGCAAAATGTGTTTTTTTTCTTTACCTCGAGTTTAATTTTTCATGTTGCATTTTAAATACTGTGTTATTATTTATACTGTTCATTCATATGTTGTGAATAACTTCTCAGTTGTAGTTTATCCTTCTGACCTTCTGGGTTAGTTGTAGCCACAATAGCATGTTTTCCTGTATTTAGGAACCAGCTGGTGAACCATCTCCTAAAAGACCAAGAGGAAGACCCAAAGGAAGCAAAAACAAGAGTCCCTCTAAAGCAGCTCAGAAGGTGAGATTATTGAAGAGAGAGAGTTCCTAATGCTCTTTTTTCATCAACTAAAATGCAAAAAATGCGGTCATTTAGGCTGTGAGCTGAGGGGTTGGAAGCCTTTTAATAATGGAAGCTACATAAAACATGTATTTTGCATTTTTAAGATTAGAATGAACATGCTGCATGAAGACCCTAGGTACAGAACCTGTAAGGGCAGCTTGCTTTTTGAGTAGTCTATAGATTAGTGAAATAACATAATGTGTTGGATGTGTTTACTGAGATCTCCTGCATCTAGTAAGGAAATCAATATTAAGGATATTATTTTCTCAATCAAGATTTTTGAAAGAGGAAGATTAATTTCTTGCCCACTCACAGTCGTTACTACTACAGACCAAATCTGTATATTAAAGCTAAGTGTTTTGTCAAACATAGGTTAATTAGAAGTAAATCCAATTATGTGTTAATGGAGATAAGTGCATATATTGAAAAGTACGGCTTTAAAATGTGATGGTAAAGTAAACTGTGAGTTACAGTAAAAGCCTACTATATCTTGTTTAGTAATGAGTTTCAAAGAGACCTTTACTGGAAGTGCTATTAGTCCTCTGAACCACTGCTTCTGCTTGGTTGATGGGAGCAAACTTGAATTCTGGTGGTTCTGAATGCATTCAGCTCTGGGGGAAGCTGAGTGGAGTCATTGCATTTGGTGCATCACAAACACAACGTGAAAATGCCACTTAATTTTATATGAAGTGGGGAAAGCTCAGCCTTAGAAAACTGTGCTGTCAAGGCAAAGAATACCTTTCTGTATGGAGTATTTTTGGTGAAGGCAAATAGTTGGGTAGAGGCTTGAAAAGAAGTACGGGAGTTTTGTTTATGTGGATGGTTACACAGCAGTTAGCACTAATTTACAGGTACTAAATTGGAAACAAAAGCTTACAAAATCTGGTAGTGAACTGTAGTGCTTAAGTGTATCCGTATCTTTTAAGTAGATCTGTGACAAAATGAGTGTGGAAGGTATTTGTGGCCTCATCTAATTATGGTTCATTTTTCAATATGCCTATGGTACTGACCATATTAAGTTTGATTGTTTTCAGTATTATAAATTACTACAGCAAATACCGATAAATATTAAATTATTAGGGGGTAACTATGGTTTCATGTCTGTTTCGTTGTGTTTTCAACATTTATTTCAGGGATGTTTTCCAATTCCCTTTAAATTTAAAATTGTTTTTTACTTTCTGAGCTGGAAAAAAGCAGTATATTCTGTCAATAAGTTCATGAATTAGTAAAAAATGCTTTACAGGTTAAGTATTTAAAATATATCAAAGCCATTCCGTGACCTAGTGAGCTTAAAATGTTGATTTTTTTTCTTTATATAGTAAAAATGTTCCTCAGATTCACTTTAAAATAGTTTAAATTTCACTCTTCAAAAAGGCGAGAGCAGCTTTTTATTAGTCTAGCAAGTCCAAATGTGAGCTTTCATATTTTAAATATTACTCTTAGGAGTGTTGGCTTTCCTAGGAGAAATATTTGTAATGAGATTAAATTTTAAGTAATTCATAGAAATGTGTTTTAAAAAGATATTGCTAAAAGAAATATTAACATTATTTCATTTATATGAGTGATCTGAAAATCAGTATAAATGGAAAATAACTTAAAAACATTCATATATATGTAGCTATAGCAAGTCAAGAGCTTTCCAGATGATTCTGGTGCATATAGTTGTTTTTTTTTAATCTAATTTACGAACTGAGCAATTTCATTGTAACGTTTTGATTTTCAGAATGCATCAAGTTACTGCTCTAATTAAAGCAAACCCTTTCGGGTGTTGATAATACAAAGAATTGACCAAAGACCCCCGGTCTTTTTTATCATGAAAAAAAATCTTTGAGGGGTATGTAACTACAAGTCTTGTATGTTTCTAGGTTTATAGATAAGATATATAAATGTTTGAGAAATCCTCTAAAACATAAAACACTTATAAAGCCTTACTAGAAGAAAGTCACTGAGCTCACCTTTCAAATAAATATTTTAGCTCTTTTTCCAAATTGATAATTAACCCTCTCTAAAATGGTTCACCTTCTCACCAGGCATCTCAAAGTATCTTTTTATGTCATATTAATTTTGATAGTTTTTCTACCAGTAATATGAATGGAAAGGTTTTGGCACTCTAAGAAAGCTTCATTTGGCGGCGAGGGTATCACCTCTTAAAAGAGCGAGCTATATGTTTGATTTTGTGGTAAACATATTTACCCATACATATGCATGCCTATATTTATTTAAGGCTTTCTGCAGCCTGTCTCAACTCTCAGCAAGAGAGCTGGCTGACTGAGCTGAAGCCCCTCTACATGTGAACCTGGGTACTATACACGCAACTGGAAATTGCTGGAATTTCTAAAGAATAGTGTGTGGCCTGTATTTTTCAAAGGGAGCTCATTGAAATGTATTAGAGTGTTCACAACACGTAAGATAAACGTCGGCCAGGAGAACCCACCGAGCAGCCATGAGAAGGCACTCATGATTAATTGATTGGGTGTTCTCTTGCAAACCATTACACATCACAATTAAAAATGTATTGCACAAAGTGGCAGCGAGTTAAAAATACCCCAGAACTGGGGCTTTGTTTTGTTATACTTCAAAAAGGAAATACCCTGAAATCAGTCGAGGGACAATTTACCCTGGAATCATGGTTGTGTTTTGTATTTAAAATTTATTGGTTCATGGGATTTTTTTTTTTTATTTTTTTTTTTTTTTTGAGCTTTCAGAGCTTGTGTTTGGTCTTAGTAAACTGGCCTTGGGGCATCTGAAAACAAACTGTGCTTGTTAGGAAATTAGCAATGTGAAACTTGACAATGCATACAGAATGTTGCAAGACCAATTGGACAGCTAATAATGTGGCAATTACTCTTAATTTTAGGTAATACGCATTTTTTTAAAAGCCTTGCATATCACACATGCCTAACTTGTTATAAAGGGAACACAAAAGGTAAACTGCATTTTATGGAAAACCAAACCATTTCTCGAGTAGTTCATTTTTGGGAGCAGAAGAAACACAACATGTTAGCAGATGAGAAAAGGTAGACACAAAAAGGCTCTTAATCACCTTGTACTTGAGTCCCCACAATTAGGCTGTTGTTGAAGTCTGCGTCTTTAAACAAGTCCCTCTGTTATTCATTTAAAATATTCGTAAAAAATTAGCAAAAAAGTGAAGATTTTTTTTTTTTTTTTTCCCCCCCCCTAAAGGACAACTAGTTTTGTGGGAAGATCCTCGTAGGGATGTTGTTTTTTAGTTTCCTGGGTGTTCTGTGGTTGAGTTTTATTTGTGAGGCTGAGCTGTGCTTCCAGCCCATCGCATTTCCCTTAAGCATTCAAGGGGTTTTCTTTGTTTAGCTCCTGTAGTTGGGCTTGACAAAAATACTGTATACGCATAAATGCTCTCCTGTTTGGAAGGAGGAAACGCAATTGTGAGGTTAAAAAAAGCAGGAGTAGTAGCTACTATATGTTTGTCTCGGAAGAGAATGTCAAGGGATATCTCAGGAATATCCAAAAGTAAACACTCTTTAGTAAAATTCTCCTTCACTTAAAGTATTTTGAGTTTTGTTGTAGTTACTGATGTAGTGAAATTCCCTGAAAATACCTCCAGATCCTGAAATATCATCCTCTGGAAAGCAGAACTTGTGGTACTGTGTGTGACTACCCTTAACTACTGTCTCATTTTTTTTTTTTTTTTGAGCTTTCAGAGCTTGTGTTTGGTCTTAGTAAACTGGCCTTGGGGCATCTGAAAACAAACTGTGCTTGTTAGGAAATTAGCAATGTGAAACTTGACAATGCATACAGAATGTTGCAAGACCAATTGGACAGCTAATAATGTGGCAATTACTCTTAATTTTAGGTAATACGCATTTTTTTAAAAGCCTTGCATATCACACATGCCTAACTTGTTATAAAGGGAACACAAAAGGTAAACTGCATTTTATGGAAAACCAAACCATTTCTCGAGTAGTTCATTTTTGGGAGCAGAAGAAACACAACATGTTAGCAGATGAGAAAAGGTAGACACAAAAAGGCTCTTAATCACCTTGTACTTGAGTCCCCACAATTAGGCTGTTGTTGAAGTCTGCGTCTTTAAACAAGTCACTCTGTTATTCATTTAAAATATTCGTAAAAAATTAGCAAAAAAGTGAAGATTTTTTTTTTTTTTTTTTTCCCCCCCCTAAAGGACAACTAGTTTTGTGGGAAGATCCTCGTAGGGATGTTGTTTTTTAGTTTCCTGGGTGTTCTGTGGTTGAGTTTTATTTGTGAGGCTGAGCTGTGCTTCCAGCCCATCGCATTTCCCTTAAGCATTCAAGGGGTTTTCTTTGTTTAGCTCCTGTAGTTGGGCTTGACAAAAATACTGTATACGCATAAATGCTCTCCTGTTTGGAAGGAGGAAACGCAATTGTGAGGTTAAAAAAAGCAGGAGTAGTAGCTACTATATGTTTGTCTCGGAAGAGAATGTCAAGGGATATCTCAGGAATATCCAAAAGTAAACACTCTTTAGTAAAATTCTCCTTCACTTAAAGTATTTTGAGTTTTGTTGTAGTTACTGATGTAGTGAAATTCCCTGAAAATACCTCCAGATCCTGAAATATCATCCTCTGGAAAGCAGAACTTGTGGTACTGTGTGTGACTACCCTTAACTACTGTCTCTGCATTACATGGCCAGAGTTTGGTATGTAGAAAGGCATGTCCCTGAGTTAAGCAGTCCAAAGGTAAGGAAAAAAAAAGCGCATGTGACCAGGACTCTGCCCTAAATTGGTTCATGAAAATCTATTTGGCTTCTCCATGCTTCATTCATTCTCACCAACACCAGTCATTACAGGCTTAAAGGGAAAACAAGATCGGATTTATCAAGTGATCGTAGCGTGGTTATTGTACCGAAAAAATTAGAGATCTCAAAATCAGGCTTTTTGAGCAAGATGGGAGAAGCAGGAGAAGACTGACTCCTGTTTAGAATTAAAATGGGTAAAACAGGACATGGGAAGTGCGATATTTTTGTATCCAGCCAATGCCCGAGTTTTCTTTTAAGAGGATTTTTTTAACAAAATAACTTTTTTTTAGGAGAGGGACACATTCCTGGGCAAGGTCTTTTGACATGGATTGACAACAGTGATCTTCCTCCCGAGAACTCTCGGGTATTTCGCCTCTCTTACAGCTCTGGCACATTTTATCTGAGGTCTCCAGCAGATCACTCTGCAAAGTGCATAGAGTTCTCCAAATTTGGGTTCTGTTGCATTTGAGATCTTCCTTGACAACAGATAGATGCCCAAAGAACACTTTATAGCCGTTCAATTATTTATACTTGTCTTGTTCATTGCTCTCAGTAGTACAGCCTCAGTTTCTGGCGGGGCACAGCACATTTATGCAACGAGGAGGCAGAGATGATGGGCAGTCAAGTCCTCTGGTTGCTGACAGCAGCTGTTTGGAAGCAGGGTTTGATGGCCCTGTGGGACAGGGCTTCGGTGAATCGCAGATCTGCCTGGGGACTGTTAGCTCTCTTCCAGTCAGCAATGACTGCAATGGCCATCTTTCTCACCTGGGTCAAAAAAAAAAAAATCCCAAACATTTCCCGTATAGATCATGCACTTAAAGGCGAGTAAGTCTAGTTCCGTTCCTAAAATGTGACATGGCAAAAATGATATATTCATATTACTGATTATAAGAAATCTCATCATTTTTCATGAAGTATCAGAAGCTTGTGTTGGATAACATACCTGACCCTCCTTTAAATTTGGTGACTTCATGTCTTAGCTGTATAGAGCAAGATCGCGCCTCTTAGTGTAGCACCAAATGTTAAGAAAACCCTGACCAAACGCATCTCCACTGCAAAAAGCACTTTAGAGGATGAAGGTGGCAGCTTCCCTCCCGACTACGCAGGTAGCGACTGCGGTGTGCAGGGTGGCTGGGAACACGGGCGTCTTGCTGCCCGGATGAGGATCCCGGTCACCTCTTGGGTGGCTTGGGGCTATCTCGGGATTTGTTCCTCGCTTCAGAGGCAACACCTCAATTAAAGCAAAGAGCCAAGGACTGGCGTGTTTCTGGTTATGCAAATACCTGTTTCAGAGGAAACGCAATGCTTTGGCACTTAGTGTTCCTTTTCTTATTAATTACTTGAAAATTATATGGAGAAACGTTGAATTATTTGTCTGATACACAATAAAACCTTTCTTCAAGTGCTTAAAGTGCCACGGCCACTACTCCTTTTGGTTGTTCCAGCAGTGTTTTGTTTTTCTCTTCCCTTGGAATGGAGATACAAACCTCCACTTTGGAGGTTCTTGTTGTTCATTTTCTGCAGTTTAGTCTGTGGAAACCTTCCTATTTACTTACAGAATCGCTCCGTACCAAAACATCATCTCTGGTATGCCCCACTGTTTGCTCAGCTCACCTCTGGGAAAGATTTGGTTTTGATAAGAACTAGGGAAATGTTTTTCTTCTAACGTGAGGTGGAAAGCAGGAACAGCAGCCACTTCTGACATGGGCTTTCCTCGGGGGCAAAGCGCAGCATTGTTCATGGCAAGCGGCCACGCTGCGTGACAGTTTATGGCAGGAAGCAAGGATTAGTTATTCAAAGAAATCTCTCATGTTCTCCTTCCCATCAAACTAGATTATACGCTGTAGTTAAACTTACAATTTGTGTCAGGTTTGTAGGAACTTTTAATTATGAGACCAAAGTAGTTTTCGTTTCCAAAAAGTTAATTTTTTTTCTTTTTTTCATAGAGTTTTGGAAAAGGGTCTTTCTTTCAGATGTGGTAAAATACAGAAGAAAATAAATGGTATTTGTGCTTTGATAACATGTCAAGTGTTGATTTGATAAGAACAATTTTAACCAATATTTTCTTTTTAAGTTTTATGCCCAGTGTTTTGTGAAATAAACCTAAGCACAGGGGGCTACAGCTTGTCCAGACTAAACCACACCTTTTTTTGGACCCTTCAGGTTGTAAGGCATAAAGAAAGGACCCTTTAAAAGGAAACAAAACTCTGAAATAGACAGCTACAGTGTATAGTAAATGCACTTTAACAAGTATTCTCATAAGAGGGTTTCACCTTACATGTAACACGGGTATAAACGATTAAAGAGCAAGTTTACTCTTTTAACAAGTCTGAGTGATAATTTTGCCCTTTAGGAGTGTGAATTTTATTTTTCACAGCTTTCTTCTTCGTGAGATACTTATTTCAAAGTAATTGCATTTAACTTTCAGGGCAGGTTTTTTTTGGTAGAGATTCCTCCACTACTTCCTCAGCTCGAGTTCTCTTCTGGAGGGATCCGCTTTACACAGCATTAGGTTACAGTATATGTTACAGAGATTGACCAGCAAGTGATTTATTTGATGACACAGTTGATTTCTCAGGGCAAATCAAATACACATACAGTTAACTGGAAAAAAAGCAGTTTGGGGAGATGTGGAAGCACATTTACTGAATGTGTACTAGAAGTCTTCATTCTCGGGGATCTTGTGTGCGGCGACAGCCCAGCTCTCACTAAAGCTGGTGGCAAAATCCTCATCACCCTCAGTGGGACAGGATTATTTACCTGATGAGGTGTGTGGATGGGCAGAGCCTATCTTAAGAAAATAAGCTGGCAATTTTGATGTTAAAGCCTGTTAGTATTTTAGTGTAGCGCCTAAGTAGTAGTATTCACAGTGTCATGCAGTGAATTAATGGAAGAGTCTGTTAAGAGAACCCATATTTCCTTTAAGCTGAGCTCCAGGACCAACTGCTGGGCTTACATAAATATAGCCGTCGCTTCTAGGGCACCTTCCATGCTGTTTCCTTAAACCTGAAAAGGGAAGGTGTGTTTTGGATCAGTGAAAGGTTTGCTTGCAGCTTAAGGATGCGTTTTTACCTGGAAAACTTCACATGAAGTAGAGAAGTTATCTCCCAATATGAACACGCACACGTTCATGGTGATAGTCTGTCCGAACCCATTTCATGCATGAGCATCATGAGACTAAAAGAAGAAATTGTGGCTGCTATAAACTGCTTTGTTCAGGCTTGGAACAGTCTGTATTTTTCATTTAGTGTCTACAGGTAATTCCTGACGCCCTGTGAAAGACACGATTTGATGTTATTGGGGGTTTTCGGGTTCCCAAGCTGCTCTGCGCCCCATCTGCAGCCTGCATGCCCTGTGGCTGGCCAGGGCCGGGGCACCCCGGGCTGTAGGGTGGGCACCAAGCAGCTGGGGGTGGGTGGACAGAATCATAGAATCATTTAGATTGGAAAAGACCTTTAAGATCATCAAGTCCAACCAATAACCTAACACTGCCACTCCACCACTAAACCATGGCCCTAAGCACGACGTCCACACGTTTTTTAAATACTTTCAGGGATGGGGACTCGACCACGTCCCTGGGCAGCCCTGGGCATGCTCCTCTGCCCCTGGACACAGTGTAGATCAGGGTTGGGGCACCCTTGGGCGCAGGGGAGGCATCCCCTGGCCACACTGGCTAGGAAACGTCAGAAACACAAACATACAGACATTCCACCAGAAAACCCGCAGAGTGGCAGGGGGGGTTGGTGTGCCACCCAAGAGATATGAATAATGTTACAGGAAAGGAGTTCCTAGTTACTGAGGCTGTTAAATAATGCTGAGGTATAAAATACGTTGTGTTTCTTTTCCCTTTACAGAAAGCAGAAGCCACTGGTGAAAAGCGACCCAGAGGCCGGCCCAGAAAATGGGTAAGTATTTCACTTCCAATCATTTGATTTATTTGCTGTGTTATAAAGCATGTTATAAAGTCCATTCTTTTAGAGAACAATTATTTCTGCTTTGTTTGTAAAAAAGAACATCCATCTTCTGTGTCTGTTTGTTCTGGTGGATTGACTAAAGGGTTAAGATAGCAGAGAAGTTAACCACAGCTTCCTACCTTTAGACTCTGGTAGTTTGCTCAAGACACTTTACTATTAAATGTTTGCTGGGAGTGAATATTTATGTGTCTCTTATCAGCATGAAAAGAGGCACAACTCTTCCTTCAAAAGAGAGTAACAATGAGATAACTTGTTCAGTAATTGAGTAACGAAGGTTAAAGGGGCACTATCAGACATCAGAAGGTGATTAAGAGAGATGATAACATTCAGATGTAGTGTGCACAAGATAAAGTTTAAAAACCAAAATGTCTTTGTCCTACATTGCCTGGAAACACGGCATATTTTCCTTAAATCCAGTGAGAGAGCAAAAATGAACAGCAGGATACTTGCACTTAGAATTTAGTTTTTCCATTCTGGGCCATCTTCATGCCTCATATAATTGTAGTGACTGGTAATATGTTTCATTAAAAGTTTCCTCTTTCCCCGGCCGTTTACTCTGTAGATGTGGCTGTCAGGCACACGTGTTGTGATTCTTTGGCCGTGGAAAGATTTCAGTCTCAGACACTTGAAATTCTGTGTTCTGTTTACAGCTAATGAGAGTCTGCCTTGTGCACCTCTCCTCCGCGTCTTTCACTTGCGCGTGGGCTTTCAAAAGGAAAGTGATAGGGATGTCACTTGGGAAACACGAGGGGGTATTAGAAGATATGAAGGTGTGGCCGCGTACTCCATCACAAGTTAACATTTCTGACTTCCCTTTCCCTTTATTTGGTCAACCTTTTTCATTAAACTTCTTTTTCAAATCCGTCCCTCCTCATCTCAGTTGTGCTCCCTTATTTTACTCTGCCTTCTCTTTCCTCGCTGCAGTCCCGTCGTTTTTTCCCCTCGTTTTGTTCAGTTCTTTTGCGTAGATGTTAAGACAGCTGTAAAAGTATACGCTTGCAGAAGCCCAGACGGCACCAGAAGGTACTTAAAACCACAGCTGAGGTTCTCCAGAGTACCAGCAGCTAAGCGCAGGAGAGGTGGCTTTAACAGTCATTAAGAACTAGTTCTGTAGCGTTGTGCAGCAATGAAGTATCCCGGGATATTTCTTTGGAGAAAGAAGACCATTACATACTAGATGTATTGCTCATGCCTGTAGTTTCTAAGTCAGGCAGGTTTCAGGGATGTGAAGGGGCTCATTGGCGTTAGGAAAAGGTGGTTTATCCAAACGTACCCGTGCTGGAGATCTTCTCAAAGGCAGCTTGCGGAAGGCGAATGCCAAGTGCAGTAAAACATGGATCGGTTACTGTCTGCTTCCTCCTGTCCGGCTCGGACCGCGCACATGTGGATGCTGAGCGTTGCTTGCTTGATCCTCACCTTGGGTGCAATCCCAGGGGAAGCAGCAGAAATAGCTGGTTTATGAGAATGATTTAAACAGGCAGGCCATCCCCCCTGAATTAGGAACGTGTGACTGTTGAATAGGGATGGTTGAAGAGCTCTGCGAAAAGGGAAAACGCAGCAGTCTGAAATGTTAAAAAGATTTTCTCTCCCAAGCACTCATAGTCTGAAACTAAGGTGAGTTTTCAGTGAAAAGGCTAAATATAACGCTTGTGGCATCTTTTAGGCTAGAATGTTTCCCTTTTATTTTTGCATCATTATGGGGAAGAAAGAATAGGCAGTACTGGTGGAGCATTAAGTTTAGTAGGGGCTGTTTGTTGGGTGAAGAATCTGATTTGCAGAAATGGGAATCACTGGTTATCTAATAGGCATATGCATTACTTTAGTGTGACACTGATACTTACGACACTTTCACTCATTTTTTTGAAACTAAGGCATATTTTCAAACTCTATTACTTTGCTGTTGTGCCTGTTGAAAGCGCAGTCTTTATTTGCTTACTCTGACGATACGCTTGGTTGTGGTGATTTTCAGAGGTAACGTTCCTATCCCCAGCTTGCACTGAGCTAATTCTATAGACTGTGAGAATCAAATATGCCTTTTTTTCCCCTCTCTTTCTTCTCTCTTTCCAGTTTAAATTAGGTTCATGGGTTCCTCCTCCGTGCATGATGAAATGGAGAGTGTTGTTGTATTTTGCTACAGAAAGAAATGTGGTTAAATTATTATAAGCCATTATGGTGCCAACTGTAAGTAAAGCTTACAGTTGAAGTCAATGGAGGATTCTGCCTAAAAGCAGATGGCACGGTATCATCCTTTCTGTTTTGACATCCAAGATGTACTCAGAAAATGTCCCTTTTTATTACCCAAACGTCAGTTAAGTCTTTAGTGATTATTTTCTTCTTCAATCCAATTTATTTATATATCAAGCCTTAATGATGACAGTTCTGTATCAGTGAAAGTAAGGCGTGCCTAGGGTTTTTTTTTCTTGGAGAGGGCACAATTCTATATGGCAGGTATTTTCCTAAGTTTGTAACCCTTTTTTGTGAGTCTAGAGGTTCTGTGTCATATGTTGTTCATCAAATTGTAAAGTATTATTTCTGCTGTTTCCTTCAATATGCGCAGGCAGAGACATACGGGCTAACAGACCACGGTAGAATTCCGGTAGCTGGTCTTTCTGCCGGTTCAAATTAAGGATTTAATGTTTGTGACTCACAATGTATTTATTTATATATTATTTTGTAGAAGAGAAGTAAATCTTTTTGACTAGTATAAAACTGGGAAGGGGGAGGGAGAGCCCAAGTGAAGAGGGCAAGGAGCCCAGTTTATCACAAGCATCTGAGACATCCAATGGTCTTTTTAATGCAATAATGTGTACTTTGCAAAGTTGTCGAGGAAAAGAAGATCCTTCTCAGTACAACGGACAGTAAAGATTGACACAGTCTTCTGAAAATAAAAAATTCAGCTACACAGAACAGCTTTCTACATGTGGAGAGCTAATTGAATAAAAAGTCCTGAAGATAACAAAGTCAAGCAGGTGGGAAATGAACATATTTGGAATCAGAAACACATTGCCTGCTGTTGTAAAACACATCCTCACTGCAGGTTGCTGCGCTTGCGTGAAGCACATTGAAGGCTGTGCGTCCTATTAACTGAGAGAGAGGTAAAGCCCTTCATGACCTTGGTACTCCTTAATTTTAGAGGGTTTAATGCAGGAACATGTTCTAAGCTCTTTGGATGCATCTACATTAACATGTTAGGTCAAATCAGGAGTGTGCTTTGGAAATGCATCTCCTAATTGTCCCCACGTACTGTATGCATTCTGCAGCAGTCCCAGAGCTCATGGGCTGGATTCCTTTGAAATGAAGCAAAACTGGAAGGTGTCCTGCAGAAGCGTAATCCGGTAGGCATTCAACCATAGGACTAGGCTAGAGTGAAATAAAAACCTCTTGAAAGGTGCTTGGTGTGGGCTTTAGGTCTTCAGCACTGTCTATGTATTGTAGACATAGCCTTTGATGCTTGAAAAGGGCAGATGAAGCTCCCTAGTCTTTATTAGCAGAATTATTTTATGTAGCATAGGCATAAAGTCAAATTCATAGCTGTGGACATTCACATTCCCAGAATTCAGTGGAAGGTTTGTCATTGACTTCATCGGTGCCAGGTTGTTGCCACTGAGACCTGCTGCTGCTGCTCATGGAATCAGCAACACGTAACCCTGTGTAAAGAGCTCACAGTTCAAGCTTTTTTATTTTATTTTATCTTTTTAATTTGTGTATGTCTAGAAGTTGACTGAAAGGAGGGAACTGAAGAGTTACGAGTAGAGCAGGGGACTGAATAATCAATTTTTCTGCTGTTTGTTCCAAAGAACTTCATTGAAGACCCCTGGAAATTTCTCGGACTTCTAGTGCTCCCAGGCGTCAGTTTAATGGGGAAACCTGAAACCCAGTTCTGAAGTTGATGCTTAAAAGAGATTTGGGTTTTATTTCCATTGGTTTTGTTGTGTCTTTAGATAGAAGTTTTTGGCGTTGTCCGATTTCACCCCCACATTATTTAACCTGAACCACAGGTTCACCGCATGGCAAAATTGCTCAAAAATCCCAAGGAAGAGCCCAGAGCTTTTTACAGCTTTGAGCAGGACTTTGGTGGGGAGGAGAGATGGCTGATGCCATGCCATGAAACTGTTCTAAAGGATGGAAAGATGCAGTTCTGGAAGCTGCATGATTATAATGGTGGAAGAGAGTCAGTGACTTCAGGGTGCATCTGAAGCATCCGCTTGCCCTTCTCATCAGTGATGCCCAAGTAACAACTGTGACTTGGTCAGAAAACTCTCTCTTTCAAGAATTTTGTTTTCTGCTAGATAGTCTAGATGGCACATTTCAGGTTGGTAGATGAGAAAAAATAATCAGAAATGAACTTAATTTCCTTAAGCAGGAACTTTATCTGATCCAATCATGATTAGCTAGACATTATAGTACTTCTGAAGCTCAGGTTTTCCCCTTTTTAATGAGAGCACTTTATACTGAAAGTCAATTTAAGCAGTGCCAAACCATGTTTAAAAAATCATTACGAAAATGCTTTTTTCTAATAACTTTTTCTTCAGATTATTTCCCACTGCAGTTTTGACATAGCTGAGATACCAAACCTGAAACATGGAATTTGTGAGATGTTTCTATACCAGCAGTTCCAGAAGGCCTGTGTCAGGGCCAGGACTCCTCATGGCCATTCACTTGCAAGATTTTGAAAATGAGGTTCTGAATGTTGAAGAAATACATCTCAAGAGAACCCCGTTGCCTCAGAAGACCCATCAATGTTTTGAGACTATTTCTTGCCCATAATGAGTCTTCGCAAACCATTATCTAAGTGGAAGTTTCTGTCTGGTAGTGCCATGCTCTGTGATGTGAATCTGTTTAATTTTGCTTATTTCTCATTCAGTGCAGTCATTTTTGTCTCATATGAAGTTACAGTCTAGGAGGTGCTTAAAGTCACCCAGGCTTCTTCAGTAGGTGGCTGAGAGAGAAGGATGTGCCGAGATCATAGTCCATCCTGCACTAAACAAGGCTTTGTTATAGGTGTGGTGAATTCTCATCTGGAGATAGCAGTCTTTTGACATTGGGAAAGACAACCTACATGATAAAATAAGACAGATATGTGACTTTCAGATAGCAAAAGCTATGTGTGAGAGATCCCCCCCTTTGATGCTTACGAGTGCATCCCTAAGCTAGGCTAGAGATTCCATTGCTACGAGAACATGTATTTGTTTGAATGAATTACTTCATGGTCCATTTGGAGCAAACCATGATTGAGGTAGAACTTAAAGCACATGTATTGGATGATGAATGAAAAAGGAAGTTGCTATTTATGTAATTATAGAAGATAGCACAGATAAAATTCAGTTTCTTGTACTTGGAAGAATAATGTCATTTTAGTTACTTTGCGTCTTTCCAAAGTTTGACTGCAATATCTGTGGTGTTACTGCTTCATGTGAAGCACATAATGAAAATTGGCACATGTTGCTGTTATTTTAATCTTCCAAACTACCTTACTTTCTTTGTGAAGGTCATAGGTATTATTTTGTAAAATGGTAATTTAAAATACTTTCCTGAACATGTTTTACATCTGTGTGGGCAAGACTGTCACCTGGGAGGGGCCATCGTTTCAGTTGTCTAAAGAGCTTGAAGAGGCTTTTATAATTATGAGAAACAGACTATTGACCTCTCTCCTTCAGAATTCCTAAACTTAAAAAGTGGATGAAGGACATGAATTGAAAGCCTTGAAAAGTTTATACCTATATATTTAATTTCCAGATCAAGATGATCTGTTAAAGAAATCATCTCTCAAAACCTGAAAATTTTGACAAAAGCAGTGATTATTGAACTTTTCTCCTATGACTAACAAGACACTTAATGCTCTTTTTTTGCCAATTTTTGTCTTTTTTTTTCAACTCAACATTTTGGAAAGGGAAAAAACATCTTATATGCTTGTACCAAGTGCATAAAAATTCACTAAAAATATGCTCCGTCTCACCTGTGTTCAGAGAGGCATGCGTCTTCATTTCTCTGGAAGCTTGTCTAAGGAAACAGTGAAAGGAATCTCAGAGTCCTGTTCCTTGTTGGTATAAGTAGATGTGGCACCGTTTATTTAAAGTGCAGGTCTTCCTGTAGACCACGACGGGAAAATTAGCTATGATATTTCTTTTCTAAAATACATTTATATTGCCAAAAGGTTATTTCACTCATTCTCTCATTCATTTCTGTTCAGGGATATTAAAAGCTACGCAATTCAGCTAAAAAATATTTTGACTTCAGCTGTCATTTCAGAATCCTTAAAGGAAAGTATTTTATTCTGTTTGAGGTCCAAAGAGGAAATTTTAATGGGCAAAAGAAATGCAGAAAGCAAAAATACAGCGTCTGCAGTGAAAGGTAAACTGAAATTCTGAGCTGTTTCCCTTTTATGATCTCAGATAAATGGACGTTCAAGAACTTTAAAAATCCATTTTCCCTTTGTCTGTGTGTTTTGATTTTATAAGCCTCACTGCCCATTTTGCATACAGGGAAACTGAGCGCTGGGGCTGGTCGTGGCAGCGTCAGGAGGCGTTTTGGCACCTGCGGTGTTTGAATTCTTGGTTTCGTTGCTAGCGTAGTCGTCAGCAGTTGTGCATCCAACTACCTGATGGAGAAAACGTACCAGGTGGTGAAAAGTACAGGCACTCGTTCTTGCTCTGACAGTTCCGTTTTCATCATTGAAAATGTTGTGAATGCAGAAAGCGAAGCTGGGCCTCACCTCCATTGAAACTGTACTCCACAAGGTTAATTGCCTTGCCCAAGGAAATCTGTAGAAGAGCCAGGAATAGAACTTGGATTTCCTGGCAGCCTGCCCTGTGCCTTCAGCTCAAGGCCATCCTCCTCCACTAAAGCTTGCTTGCAAACAGGTTGGATGAGGGAGGGAAACACATTTTTCAATTCTGTTTCTTAAACCAATGTATGGTTTTTACCTGTTTCTGTAAACTCGGATGTGAGTATCTCGGTATCTCTAGCATATGTCTAGCTGGTGGGCAATGAGGGGTAGGAGTAAGATATTAAAAAAGTCTATGTATTCTTTATATACAGGGTAGAGTGGAGAGATTTGGGACCAGAAGGGTTTTAAACCAAGCCCAAACATAAGCCTGAAAGGTATTTGATGCGTATTGATGGTATTTTCTCATCTTTGTACCTTAATTACATATAGAAGACCAATACCGATACAGTAAACAGCAAACATAGTCACCAAACTGCCTACTTCCTTCAATGTTTTGAATGTGATTCCTCCACTTTTCAGGACTAACCAATCTGAGCCATAGCGGCAGGGCAGGTGGTTCCATTCTCTGTCCTCTTGGAAGGTGATGGTGCAGAGGGAATGAAATCCCGTGTGTTAAAAGTGTGATCCAGGACAGAAGATTCGTAGTCGAGACTTCTAGGTTTTCTTATAATTTCTGACTAATTGTGTGACCTATTTAATGTAATTTAGTTTAATTCTGCTTTATACTGCAAGCCCCAGTAATGCAGTAGCCTTACAAGAAAATATCACATTTTTTCTCTGCCAGTGATAGAAAAAGGCCATCTTATAAAGGGCAGTTAGTCCCTGTGTGGGTGAATTCACTCCTCTCAATTAAGAGTTATGATAATAATTAAAGAGGAGCAACACTTTTGGCTTTGTTCTGCATTCTTTACAGACCCAAGCAGGCGATGTGGATGCCGAAGGAATGCAGGGCTGATCCTCTCCTGCAAGGGTTGGGGGGAGGCTAGTACTGTGATAATTAATATTGGGAGAGTACTTTCAGGTGTTTGAATGAAAGTCATTACATGCTTTAAGTGCAAGTATTGTTATTTCCTCTTCCTTAATCCTGGGACTAAGCCTCACTTCAAATTGCAGTTCAGTATTACATTGTAGGTACGAGGCTAGACTTTCAACAATAAAGTGGGCTTCTTTCAGTAAATAGCTGCAAAATATCCTCACAGGGAGGTGGCTTCTAATTCTGTAGCACACAACTCTGAGTGAGGAAAAAAATATTTTTTGTATCAACAGTAATGTACTTTACATGCGATTTAGTTAGCAGGATGCAGTCTTGCTCTGCTGTCTTGAATTTATTTTCTGCTAGGTACTAATTTGAAATACAGGGGGAGCATAGTTTACAGTGGCATTTACAGGTGCACCCATTTTTCTATCCCAAGACCTATCTGAGATATTCATCAGACTGCAAACGAAAAACAAAATAAAAATAGAGGGACAAGAACCTGAAATTTGAAAATTGTGACTTCAGAGGCTGTGCTGTTTAACTAGTCAGATTGGGATACGCAGTTCAGTGGTTGAAAGATGCGGTAGTGACACTGCTGCTAAAGGAGGAAGAGATCTTTCCAGGTCCAGGAGAATCCAGATATTTTCAGTCTTCAGGGGAACCCTGAAACAGGAAAGACCTAGGCCTGGGAAGATGACAGCCTGAGTGAGAAAGCC
>NW_009258951.1:0-12448 GCF_000687185.1 Egretta garzetta
CTGTGGATAAGTCCACACTGCAGCAGGTACACCCCTGGGGAGACTGTGGCTCATGGTCTGTGCTAGCTTATGCTTGTTTTCTTTTCCAGGCACAGTTGGAAGCTAGTGTTTGTGACCCTAAGGGCTAGAAATAGATTTCGTTTGTCAGCACAAGCGCATGTCTCCCCCACTCGTGTGGTTCAGGGAGCACGCAGGGGGGAATAACTTCTGCATCCTATTCATTTCAGTGAAATTGCAAAACTTTTGATCCTGCATCTGCATAAGCTTGACCCAGCTAAGAGGTGTTACACAGGATCTGGCTTTTCCTCCACATCCACTGAACATGCAACCCATGCCGAAGATTGGGGCTACACAAACCCAGCCCAGGTTTTCCTCTGTTGTGCCACCCACAGCTAACGGGGTGCAAGTAATAGTGCAATATGTCTCCTCCTTGCAAGGGCTAATGCACCTCCCTTTTGCTCGCAGCCTGAATTTGTCTTTCTCCTGCTGCGCTGTTTTATGCAGGCAGCATCTGGCCGGGTTTCTGTTGTTTCAGTGCATTTTCTGGGTATTACTCAGACAATTTATTCCAGCACAAAGGAGGGAGCAGGTTAGAGCAGGTTAGAGCTGTCCGGCCTGGCCGTGCAAGAACCAGTGACAAATAAAAGCTCCATAAATACAGTGCACATTCTTTTGTCTCTCCCCTATCAATTGATTTTTCAGATTATTGAGAAAAGAATCTCAGTATTTCCTGGGTGTGAAATGTCTTGGTTCTTCCTTTTCAAGCAATAAGATAATTTTGCTGACAGCACTGGATGGCTGATCCCAAGGCTGACAGGAGCAGCGGAGATACTGGCCTCAGCCCTGTGAGTGGATGGAGGGTGCCTCCAGATTGCTCCAGTGGACTGGGACCCACCCGGGATGTGGGACCAGCCCAGGATGGAGTGGCCTGCAGGAGCAGAGCTCCCCTCCTTCCCTGCCCACCCCAGCACCTGGTGCCTTGCAGCGCTGGGGCGTGGGAAATGTTCCCCACTTCTGCAACACTGGGCCTGGGAAATGGGGTCCCTCCAGGCTCTAGGACTCCCAGGGGTCAGTATATGTTTAAGCCTTATCCATCAGCCATTTTCCTGTGGCTGCCCTCCCCCCCCTTGGGCATTGTAACATCTGGCACAGCTGCCATTGCCCCCATGGTGGGGCTCGTCCTCCCCACACACTCCCTGGGCTGTGCTAAGGGGGTGATAGCATCCATCCCCCAATCTTTAACAAATCTGGCAATGGTGGAAGGACAGCTGGGGAGTGGGAAAAGTTTTGCCAAGCACTTGCTCTCTGCTCCAAGACAGCTCGGCCCTGTGGGCTGCACTCGCTGCTGCGATGTGCAGGGGGCTGGTGACGAGCTGTGTCCTTCCCCTGCGCTGGGGCTGTGGGACCAGCGCCGCCAGTCGCAGGGTGCTCGGTGGCTGCCGGTGGCTGGCAGGGGGGTCCCCACCCCCGAGCCTCATGGCCGCAAGTGCAGCTTCTGGGTGACCAGGTTAAGTACAGCTTGCAAAACCCTCACCCCTCTCCCTGTGCTTATAAAATGCAACTTCATTTGTTGTGGTGGTTTCGCTGGCGATAGGAGCTGAAGAGGGACTTCATCGCTACCGAAACACAGCAAACACCCAGAGGGGAGGGCGGCTGCGATGCACATCTCAGCGCTTCAGATACCGCATTCCTCCCACCAAGATTTTGAGATTTCACCTCTGGCCCCTGCTTCTGGAAGAGAACAAGCAAGCCTGGCGCCTGGGCAGCATTCTAGTGCTGTCCCCTCCAAGGAGAGGTGCCTGAGCGAGAGCGGTGGCTCGGCAGAGTTGGTAGCAAACCCCGTGCGGGGAATCCCCTCCAAGCCTGGCTGCCTGCCTCTTGCAGTTTTTGCCAATCAGGTTTGTAGGTTTTTCCCCTTTCTCTTAGCCCTGTTCCCTAGCCCAGACCTGGGTTTGACATGGGTCCATGTGCTTCTCAGGTGTAAATCGGCACAGCTTCGGTAACGTCAGTGACCCTGCGGTGCTGCCTGGGGTGTGAGGCTTGGCCCCATCATTTTGCTGAGAGCTGCAATGATGATGACCCCTCCCCAGGACACACGCACATTTCTGCCTCTGCTGCAGAGGAGTTTGTGACTGTTTTTTTTCAGGTATTTTGGCAAACTGAACAAAAAATCACAGGCAAAAAAAGGCAGCAAGAGGCAGGAAGGGAAGAGGCAGCAGATACTCATGCAGCCCCGTGCACAGAGGCTTCCCCGGGTTTGTGCGTGTCCCTGCTGGGTCACTCATGCTGATGAGGGTTCACCTTTCTCTTTGTGTTCCTAGGACGCCCACACCTCGCTGGCTGGAGAGGCTGTGACAGCAGAAGAGCTCTGGTGTTAGGCTGTGGCAGGTGGGTAAGGCTCCTTTTGGGGTACACCTGAGCCCTAACCCTCCCCTGCATGGAATTCACACCAGGCCATGAGACACAAGTCCCTGGGGAGGGTGACAAGTCCCTGTGCACAGCAGGACCCGGTGCAGCACAGGGGATGGTTCCGTCCCACCTCCAGCCCGCTCTCTGCACAGCCCTGGCCCAGAGGAACAACTTCTGCCACCGGATTTTCCAGCGGCTCCTCCGATGGAGGATTTTGCAATGTTTCCAGATGAAGGGGTGGTTTGTATGGCAGTGCCCACCCCACTGCCAGCGGGGGAACAGAGGAGCCCGTTCTCTGTCCCCATCCCTGTGCAGCAAACAGAGCCCCGCTGTTGGTGAGAGAAAGTTTGGTGAAGGCAGAAGGAACGGGCTCCTGGCAGGTTTCATCTGTCGGAGCCAAGAACGGTCCCGTTAGGAGCTTGTGATCCTTTTTTTTTTTTTCCTTTCAAATATATCTATTTATTTTTTTAGCCTGCTGGCTGTTGCTCAAAGGGACTCGGGCTGCGAGTCCGTCCCAGCCGGTCGACCACTTGCTTGCACCTCATCCTGGCCCAGATCACAGCGGGAAGGGCTTTGGCTTCTCAGCCGTGAAAGCCGCTCTCTTAGCGAGGGTGCGGATGTCTCCCCTTGCCCAGGAGCCTGTGCCGGCAGCGGGCGCTGGGGAGGGGGGGCTCAGCAGGGCAGCGCTGGGAAGACTGGGGCAGTGTTCAGGGCCGAAGGCTGCTGAAAGGGCTCAGTGTGTGCCGGCCGTGAGTCACCCAGGCTGGAGGGCAGCTGGGAGCCGGCAGCGGAGAGCAGCGGAGAGCTGCTACCGGAGGGGCTGGCACCCCAGGAAAAGGCAGTGAAATGAGTATCATTAGCCGTGGAGTGGAGGCAGCAGGGCCCAAGGAAAGAAGGAGGCTGGGAGGTGGCATTTCCAGGGACAGAGGCGTTTGAGGGACCTGGGTGCATGTGCGGTGGGGTCAGGGATGGGAATGGGGGGGGATGGGGTGGATTGCTCCCCAGGTATGTCGCTTAATCTTTGCGTGGCTCTGGGTGTCAAACTGAAACGAAGCCCAGGGAAGGGCTGGGAGAAGAGCCCTAGAAAGCTTTGCGGGGTCCTCAACACAGGGAGCTGCCTTGTGTCACCCTCTGGTGCCCTGAGCGCTGGCGCGCAGGGCTGGTGCTCCATCCTGGCTGGTGCAAAACAGCCCTGGGGTCGCCGGTTTTCTTTGGCTGTAGCTCGAGCTCATTTTGGCTGTACGCTTCCCGGTCTGGCCAATACACACCCAGGCGGCTGCCGGGCTGTGCCAGCCCCTTACACATCCTCAGCATCATCTCCCTGGTTCCCAGGGATATCAGTTGCTGTGGCAGGCCCAGGAGGTGGCTTGTGTCCCTCCTGGAGCAGGAGTCATTGCTAGTGGCTCAGTGCCAGCCCCTAAAGGGAGCTTGGCTTCTTGGGGACATCCCAGCTAGGACCTCTGCATCTGGCTGCATGCGAGATGAGAAGCAGGGAGGATTTTCTGGTTTAGCTTGAACACAAACATGGGTGGGAAGGTCTAGGTCCGTCTCAAAAGCAAACAGTCTTGCTCACGGGGCTGCTGGCACCTGGAGAGGTGTCCCCCTGACATATCTGAGGGTTAGCTGTGTCCTACTGTATTCCAGAGGCATCGTGTTCATGTGAAACACCAGTGTGTGTGTGTGCAAAAGGCCCCTTGGGGTTCAGCTTGCCCCTATCCTCAAGCCCACGTCTGCTGGGAACGGCAGGAGGCTGGTACCGAGGCAGAGAGGGTGCGTGCGGAGAGCACTCCAGTGGTGGTTGGTCAGCAGAGGCGTTGTACACAGATATGCTTTTTTATGGGGTTTTAGTTGACTGAACTGCAAAGGAGTTGATCTTTGCTGAAAAGTCATGCTAAGGCATTTCCCTCTAGCACAAATAACCACAGCCCAAAAGCACCAGGTCTCGCCAGCCGAGCAAATGGGGAGGGTGGCTGATGGCCCTGGGCAGCCCAGCCATGTTCCTGTGCCTCCAGACCTACAGAAAACCACTCCAGAGGCTGGAATAATCTTCTTGGCTTACTGGCTGCTGCCCCAGGGCCAGTTCCTCCATCAGACCTCCTTGATCCATAGGGTCCCACAGCTGAACTCCATGGCCACATGCCAGACATTGGCACCACGAGCTGCTGGTGCCCGGGAGCGTCCCTGCCACCAAGGACCGAGCAGCTTTCCATCCTTCTCCTTCCACGCTGCCCAGCTCTCCATCCTTCCCCACCTCTGCCTAACATCAGGCACATCTTCAAGGCTTTGGCCCCACAGGAGTGACCTCTTAGGATGGTGCTTTTCTGTCCTGTTGTTGCCAGTGGCAGCAGTAGGATGGAGAAGTAAAACATTACAGGGAGCACAACGTGATGATACAAATGGGCTGGAAGGACCCACGAGAGCCATCAGTTTGTCCCTCCACCCTGCAACAGGATCTGATTTCCCACGGTGAGGCAGGGATCAACCCAGAAGTGGTGCCTGGAGCCTCCCTGGACCAAGATGCTGGAAACGCCAGAGCCATGGCCATGTGACACAACTGTCAGCCCGACGGATGGCACGGGGCTGTAGCCACGCTTGCTGTGAATCAGGGCAGGAGCTGGATCCATGCATTAACTCACTGGCCATCTCAGCCCACAGCATGACTTCACCGTCGGGTGAACATCCCACCATGGAAACCAAACCTCAGGAATGCAGCTGGGTGTGCCAGCTCTCATCTCCTCTCCCAAGGGCTCTGGCATGGCTAAAATACTCCCAGGCTAGCAAATTGCTGTAGCCACCTCTCCCACCAGCTCCCTGCGCCAGGCAGGTGCCTGCCCGGGGGTGGCACCATGGGTGCTGGGTGCTGCCCTCCCTTCTTGCACATGCAGAAGCCAGGAGCTTTGCCATGGCCTTAATCCAGTAGCCCTAGCCAAGGGGGGGAAAATTCATAGTTTTATGCCCTCTTTCTCCCTTGCTCCATCTCTTGCTGGAAGCGGACCCACCAGTGGCTGTAGCAGAGCCCAGGTTTTGGCATGGGCAACGAGCAGCAACGGAGCAATGATTAACGGTGAGCAAAGCGACAGGGCCAGGGATGTCTGAGTCGCCTCTGCCTCCCTCCTAAACCGATTTGGCCAAAAAAGGCTAACGTGAGCATTTCTGTGTCTGCCGGCCCGGGAGGGGGCCTGGCCGGAGCTCGGGGTCTCGGCAGGCATGTGCTGCGCCAGGGCCGTATGTTTTTCCACTTGGGCTGGAGAGGGGCCATGGGCAGGCAGCCGCCGGGCTCAGGTGACTCCTGAGCCGCCCTTTCCATCTGACTTATAAGAGATGTCGCGAGTGTTCTCCTGCCCAACGGAAAACACGGCGCCTTGCAGCTTGTGGCTGCTGGGTCTGTGCCAGCTCCCCAGGCAGCAGGGCTTTCCGGGGTGGCGAGCGCAGCATACTGGCCCCCCAAGCCCAGCCCTTCCCAGGCTGGAGCTGGGAGAGGGGCTGCTGTGGGCTGATGCCCAGCCAGGGCTTTGCCTTCAGCCCGTGCCCATGGCCAGCTCTGCCTTCAGCCCGTGCCCGTGGCCAGCTTTGCAGGATGGTCAGGGTGGCAAAGCTGAGCAAGGCAGCTTGGTGGTCCCTGCTGTGGGCAGAAGCATCTCTGCAGGCCAGCCTGCTGGCATGACCTTGCTTTCCCAACCCTCCAACCTGGGATCTTCTCCTTACTGGTTCCCTCTCCTCCACCTTTGCTCTTTGGGAGGGTTGGGGATGTGAGCGGTCTCCTCCAGCAGCAGGACGGGTCCTTCCCTTCCCCTCCTGGAGCCAAGCGCACCAACATCCTCCGCTCTCCTTTCTGGGTCTGGGCAGCATGAACATGTCTCCCTTCTCAACCTCACGTTCCCATCCCTCTTGGCTTTTTCAGTCCTGCTGTCCACAAAGGCTTGTTGTCTTCGCGGGCCAAAACCTGCTGAAGGTTCTCGAGATGAACTCAAACCTCCTCAGGGCTTTCTGCATGAGGCTGAACTGAGTGAGTAGAGAGGGGGAAACTGAGGCACGCTGGGGTAAGCACTTCTCGTAGGGGTACGCTGGGCTGGGTGAGATGAGTCAGGGCCTCTGGCTCGCTGTGTCCAACCACAGGGCTATTCACATCACGCTGCAGCAGCTGCCCCACAAGCCGCCTGCTCCCCCCGTGCCCACTGCCAGAGCCGCAGCATTGGGCTCCCCCTGCTCCTTTGGGAAGGGAAATGTTTTCCCTTTCCCCTCCCTTCCCTGCTCGCCAGCGTGAGTCCGGTTTCCCCTGCACACTGCCGCCAAGCGCCTCTGGAACCGCTGGAAAATGCATAAAAGGCCTGGGCAAGGCTGCGGCGAGGGTTACTCGCAGTCACAGCTGGATCCAGCTGCTGATTTAAAGCAACAGCACAGCCACACTGGGCTCCCCAGGAGACCCAGGCATCCCAGGGGCACAAATCCCCTGGGAGAGGAGGCAGCATCCCTGCTGGGCAGCAGCCCTGAAGCTGGAAGGGGGGCCTTTTTGCTGGGGAAACTGAGGAAGGAGCAGCCCAAGGAGGCAAATGCTTGGGTGGATCTGGCCCCAGGGTTTTGCCCCCCCCCAGGCTTGCTGAGCTTGTTCCCCTGCCCTGCTCCTGCAGCTCCTGGCACAAAGGCTGGGGCATCGCTTCCCTGCTGGCCCTGGCTCCTGTCCCACTTGGGGAACGCAGCCGCAACACCATCGCCTCCGCTGACACCATGCCACCACGCTGTCCCCTGCCTTTTCCTGAGCCCCTGGCACTCGGGTCTCACTCCGTCCTCCTATTCCCCACCACTGCAGCTGTGGGGTCCATGTGTGTCCCCAAGCACCGTGCTCTCGTGGGGTGGCCCAGGGGCATGTTGGGGCTGCAGAGGGCAACAGTGGCTTGGGGACCCCCTGAGCAGGGGGGGGCTGGCCCGGCCATCGCCCTGCAAAGCAACTTCCCCTCCTCCTCCATTTTTGGAAGAAATCATGCAAATCCCGGGGGGTGTGTGTGTGTGTGTGTCATTCCAAACAGGGCAGCATGCATTGCTTTCAGCCCTGACTTGAGATGTTTTGGCATTCTCTGGTGTTTCGGTGTGAGCTGCCGAGGCTGATGGAGCAGGAGGGAGAGCCTGGCTTTGGGAGGGCAGAAACCTCCTCCTGCCTCTGCTGGGGAGCCAGTGCCGCCCTGCTCTCCAGAGGCGCTGGGACGGAAATGACCACAGGGCTCTGGGGTTAATGTGTAAAATAACTCCCCCATCTCCCATGCTCCCGGTCTGGTTTATGGCCCTGTTACCAACAGGTAAGCAGAGGGAGCTTTTTGGGGTGGTGGCTGTCTTTCCTGGCATCCCACATCAGACCTGGCCAGTACATGACATCTCCCTCAGCTTCCAAGCTGGTGATGGTCACTCAGCAATAAAGGATAATAATTAATCCGAACTGCCCTGGGGGACTTTCTCTGAGCAAGGGCTGGGACCAAGGCAGCGCCAGTCCCTGCTCATAGCCCCAAGCATCCCACGTGGGAGCAGCGGTGACGGGTGAGCCTCCCACGGTTACGTTCTACCTGCCAGCACAGCACAAGCAGCATCACAAAAAGTGCTTAGCAAACAAATTTGCAATAAGAAAGGGACATTCCCTGTCCTATCGCATCCAGGATGTTTGCCTGCAAGTACGTACAAAGTCTGACGTGGTGCAAGCCTGGCTCAGCTGAACAAAGGGCAACCTTGTTGGGATGCTGCAGCCTCGGCCTCCCTCCCACCCCAGGGTATGTCGCAGGTGAGAACTTTAACGAGGGAAAACCTAAAGGTGCGACCACCCTGTGCTCCTGGGCTCGGGTCAGGCTGAGCCCTTGGTCCTGCTTCCAGGCACTTGGAGGTTTGGGGAGGAGAGGGCTGGTTTGGGTGTGCTCACAGGTCATAGGGCAACAGGACCTCGGCTTGTGTGGGAAACCCAGCCCAGGGACCTGTGGACCCTGCAGTGGCCCAAGTGGCCAAGAGGTGTGAGAGACACTGGGAGAAGAGATGAGGCTTTTTTCTGTGTATGTGTAATTTTCTGGAAAGGAAAGAAATCAGAAAACAACACAAAAAAACCCGTAGCAAAGAAACCACGGCAGTTTTTCCCAGTGAAACAAAACCCAAACCATCAGTGGGAAAACATTGGCTGGGGCCCCCTGCCACAAGCCTGCCTTCTGGGATTACATAAACTTCATAAAAAGAGCTCACTTCTTTCTTTGTACTGATTTTTTTTTTTTTATAAAACATTTTAATTCAGGTCCACTTTGAAATGAAAAGAGGCTTCTTGAAACAAAAAAAGCATTGTGGTTTGCTTTGAGAACATCTAAATGAGCCACTTTGGCATCGCCCCAGTCCTCGCCCTTTCCCTTTGCCCCAAACGATGCCCCATAGCCCCGTTAGATGCCAGCTCCAAAGCCTCATGTCCTCACAGGTCACTTGGCCCCATCTCCAGTGGTGACACTGGGAGGGATGCTGGGGTGGGAGGCAAGCGTGTGGCACTGGTATCAGCTGTCATCAAACAGGTGTGGGGAGCTGGCAGCCGCAGAAGTGGCTGCTGGCAGGAGGAAGCCAGTGTCACCCCGGCCGTGACTTGGGTGCCACCCGGGAAGGTCCATGCATTACCTTCCCCTTCTGCCTCTCTGTACAATGCACCGATAATGTGCCCTGGTGTTCCTTCTCACAGGTCCCCCGCCAGCTTTCATGGGACCCCAGCAGCTCGGTGTACCTCAAAACGTCACCAGTGTTGCGCAAGGCGAAGGAGCTCGGCTTTCCCATGCCCGAACAGCAGCTGCCACCCGAGAGCCCTTCCCCAGATACCCGCAGCTCTGCCAGTGGTGCTGAACAGGCACTCCGTGCCTCCGAATTTCAGTCTAATGGCTTAGACCTAAGAAATAAGTGTGCTGGAGGGAAGGAGGGGCAGGGCGACTGATCCAGGTGCTTTGCTGCAGGCAGGGGCAGGCAGGGATCTGCTGGTGGCTGGGTCTGCTCATGGTAAAGTGATGCTGCCCTCAGTTCGGGCTTTGGGCAAACAAAAAAATTCAGGTTTCGCTTTTTCAGGTTTCGGTCTCAGCAGAGGGTTGTGGCTGCTTGGGTAAAACCTGTTCTCACAGGGTGCTGGAAAGAGGCAAGGAGAAGGCTTGTAGAGGAGGGCTTCTTAAAAAAAAAAACACTTTCAGTTTGGTTTTAGCCTTTGTGCCCCCTTTCTGCTTTCCCAGGGTGAATCCAGAGAGCATGAAAACTCGGGTTTGTCCTAAACTTTTCTATGTGATGATGAAACAAATTTAAAAAATGCTGCTTCATCTTAGGATTCAGCCTTGAAACAGGAGCTGGCGGTGCCAGGGCGTGTGCCTAGGACAGCGTTTATCTCTAACTAACCCCAGACCTGACACGATTTGAGTCTTTAATGAACATGAGAAGTAAAGCTTTGCACAGCCATCCCACCCCAGGGCCGCAGTGCTCTCAGGCAGCGGGATGTGCACCTCTCCTGCATGGGGGCAGGTGGGAGCAGGGTCTACCTGCACAGGGGGGGTTATTTGAGCCGAAACCCTCTGTAGCAGCACGGGAGCATCCAGGAAGTCCATGCGCTCACAGCCCTGCTGCTTTTCTGCATGGAAGCAGCCGTCGGAGAGGCAGGAGCCGGGGAGCATGGCTGGCAGAGCTCCCCACTGCGGGCTGCCGGGAGCCCTCCTCGCCCCATGCAGTGCCAATTCCGTGCCAGAGCAGCACAGCCCTCAGGCACGCTGGGCCCTGGGCTTGCCGGCTGGACGTGCTGATGGTGGTGGATCCAGAGGGCCCCGGCAGTGTGTTGCACACCCACAGCATCTGGGCATCTCCTGTGGCTGCCACAGTTGCTCCAGGGCTGTGTTTTGGGTTTTACTCTGTCTCCCCATGGCAGGGATGCTTCTGTGCCCATCCCTGTCATGGTCCTAGGGCACACTGCAAGGAGGAGATGGTGCCTGTGCTTTTGGGGCTTTGCTGTTTGCATCCCTTTGTGCCTGTTTGTGAAGGGGGAAGTCTCCAGTGGGGTCCCCCTCCATCATGAGCTCCTCTGTGCAGAGTGGGGTGAATTCCCAACCATGGGCTGGCGTGCACCCACCACCCGGCTCGTACAGGGATGAGATGAGTCCTTCTCGCATCCCACTCCTGTCAAGCTAATCAGTGTGGATCTTTAAGCTACCTCTGACACCCCTTCTCTGTGCACCTCATGGCTATGACTGTCTTGGGCCATGAGTCCAGCAGATACAGATTTTTCCTGTGAGCAGTGGGAACAGACTAAAAAGAAATCAGAGAAGGGGCATAGGGACCTTTGGTGGTGATAGGGTTGTGGGGTGCTGCAGAGCTGGCGCAGCCTGTTTGGGCAGTGTTTCCCGGGGAGCTCTCACAGCCCCCAGGACATGGAGCTGCAGGGCATCTGCTGAGCTGCTGTGGTGGGAAAGCAATAAGCCGAGATAAGGAGAGAGGCGAGTCTGGAGAAAGCAATGCGATTTTCCTCCCCAAACTGAGATGGACTTGGGGGTTTTCTTGGAGCAGGACCAAATGCTGTTTGAGTAGCAGAGGTTCCATGGGTCCAGCCTTGGAACAGCAGAGCCTTTCCTATGACAAGCGCAGCATGTCCAGGGCGGGGGGGGGTGGTGGTGTTGTGAGAGCTGTGGGAGACCCTGACCCTCAGCACTCGTGCAAAATGAAGAGGGGCTGCGGAGAAAGGGACTGGGATATCTCTGCTGGACAGGAAAGGAAATATCCCAAAGGATTTCCTGCAGGCTTCCCAGCTGGCTTTGTGGTTGACACAAGCATCTGGTGAGGATAGGAGGGCAACAAAAAGGGAGACATCAGAAATGATGGGGGCTGATTTACATGGCTGGAAAAAAACTCTCAGCTGAAATGCTACATTTAAGAGGAAAGGAAGGTCTTAAATCTGCTTCTCAATGGGCAATAGGATGTCCCATGCTGATACGGCTGCAGCAGGGATTTCGGAGAAACACTGCTTTGAACCCAGGCTGAAGGAGCAGTTTGGAAGGACACCTCGCCTGCCTGTGGTGCTGGTGGAAATTCAACCTATGTGAGAGATCCTGGAGTGCCGAGCAGGCACCTTCCTGCTGCAGTAACCTTCCCTTGACTCCCTGCACCCCAAGGTGAGGTGTGGGTCCCAGGAGTGTGGGTCCTGGACAGAGCATGAGTGCCTGGTGAGGTGGGCCAGAGTGTTGGTCCCCGATGAGGTGCAGAGCCTGAAGGAGATGTGGGCCCAGGTCCCAGGAGAGCTGGGTGTCCCAGGAGAGGTGGGGGTCCTGGCTAAGGCGCAGGGCCCAGGAGAGGTTTGGCTCTGCTGCTCCAGGGATCCCAAACTGTGCTGTGCCCCTGAACACAGAAGCAAAGCTGGGATCTCTGCCCCTGTGAGAAACTGGGCTTGGGCCCCAGCTCCCTTTCGGGGTTCATCCCAAAGTGACCTGCCTGTGTCGGGGGGGCAGAAAAGACCCACATCCGTATTCCAGAGATCAAATCCCAGCTGCCAAAAGCACCTCTCCTGGTGAGCACTGGGATCCCCTTCCCATAACTGGGATCCTTTGCAGTTAACAGTTACGGCGCAGGGCTGACGTACCCCAGAGAGAGCCCTGGGCCCGGGCTGCAGAAGATCCTGAAGGGTGATTTTTCCTGTGAGCAGTGGGAACAGACTAAAAAGAAATCAGAGAAGGGGCATAGGGACCTTTGGTGGTGATAGGGTTGTGGGGTGCTGCAGAGCTGGCGCAGCCTGTTTGGGCAGTGTTTCCCGGGGAGCTCTCACAGCCCCCAGGACATGGAGCTGCAGGGCATCTGCTGAGCTGCTGTGGTGGGAAAGCAATAAGCCGAGATAAGGAGAGAGGCGAGTCTGGAGAAAGCAATGCGATTTTCCTCCCCAAACTGAGATGGACTTGGGGGTTTTCTTGGAGCAGGACCAAATGCTGTTTGAGTAGCAGAGGTTCCATGGGTCCAGCCTTGGAACAGCAGAGCCTTTCCTATGACAAGCGCAGCATGTCCAGGGCGGGGGGGGGGGGGGGGGTTT
>NW_009258951.1:12973-13528 GCF_000687185.1 Egretta garzetta
TCCCTGCACCCCAAGGTGAGGTGTGGGTCCCAGGAGTGTGGGTCCTGGACAGAGCATGAGTGCCTGGTGAGGTGGGCCAGAGTGTTGGTCCCCGATGAGGTGCAGAGCCTGAAGGAGATGTGGGCCCAGGTCCCAGGAGAGCTGGGTGTCCCAGGAGAGGTGGGGGTCCTGGCTAAGGCGCAGGGCCCAGGAGAGGTTTGGCTCTGCTGCTCCAGGGATCCCAAACTGTGCTGTGCCCCTGAACACAGAAGCAAAGCTGGGATCTCTGCCCCTGTGAGAAACTGGGCTTGGGCCCCAGCTCCCTTTTGGGGTTCATCCCAAAGTGACCTGCCTGTGTCGGGGGGGCAGAAAAGACCCACATCCTTATTCCAGAGATCAAATCCCAGCTGCCAAAAGCACCTCTCCTGGTGAGCACTGGGATCCCCTTCCCATAACTGGGATCCTTTGCAGTTAACAGTTACGGCGCAGGGCTGACGTACCCCAGAGAGAGCCCTGGGCCCGGGCTGCAGAAGATCCTGAAGGGTGCTGGGGTGGGGCCCCCAGCCTGCTGCTGGG
>NW_009258951.1:13962-22652 GCF_000687185.1 Egretta garzetta
CCCGCCCCGGCTCTACAGAGAGCTCCCAGGCGGGGTCCTCCCCCGTCCCTCCGGGCTGGGGAGCCCCGGGAAAGGCTCTTTGGGGTGTCCGCTCCTGGCGCAAGCCTCGCCCCATCCCGGGGCACCGCAGCGTCCCCCCTGCCCTGGGGGCTGGTTCCCGTGGCCGGGGCTGTGGGGTCCCTGTCCCACGGCAGCGCCAGCCCGGGGGCAGATGCCCACGGAGGGGGAATCATCCAGGGTTTCACCTCTTGGCGCTTTCCCAGCCTCTGCATTTACCGCTTTGTATTTGAACCGGACAGCTTTTGTAAGAAGGGGACACCCGGGGTTGGGGACAACCGTCGTCAGCTGGGGCCCCGCTTGGCGCTTGCACCCAACCGGCGCGGGCCCCTTTTGGAGACATGGGGGTGCTTTCTGACCAGCATCTGCTCCTACATAAGGTCCCCTCTCCCAAGCCCTTGGCACTCCCAACAGAAAGGGCTCTATGCTGGCCATGCCTCCTCCGGCTCCGTGGCTGGGTCTAATTGAGGGGCCAGAAAAATCCAAATAAATAGGTAGCCCTGGCCCGTTAAAGAGGTTTTCATGCGGATCAAAAGTGGCTGTGTGCCTCTCTGGGGACGGAGAGCCCCAGTCTCCTGGGGCCTCGCCTGCCCCACAGCATCACCACCTGAAAGGGAAAGCTCCCACCTCTAATTTGGGGGGTTATGTTTAACCGCACAGCCGGCGGTGGCGTGGCCGTCTCACAGGGAAGCCTTTCAGCTTTTCCTGGTGGAGAAAAGGGAAGAGGAGGAGCGGGTTGGGACCCTTTCAAAGCTCTCTCGATGGCACCAACACCAGTGGTTGGGGCAGCCGGTCCTGGTTGGCGCCAGTGGGATTCCAGCCGGGATGGGGCCCGGGTTGCTGCAGTCCTTGGGTTGCTGCGGTCCCCAGGCCCCACAGAGCCGGGTGCCCCAGGCTCCTGGGGATGCTGCCGGGGACAGGCTGGAGGTTGTGCCCCAGAGCAGGGCGCTGGGGCTCAGCAGGGCGATTTCTCTGTGATGGCAGAGAACCCAAAGCATCGCCCTCGCCTCCTGCAAAGCGGTGGTTCCTGGAGTCTCCAGAGAGCAGCACCTGGTTTCTCCTCCCTAAAGTACTTCCCAGCTGAGGAGACCACAGAGCAGAAAGACTCGAAATCAGAATAGACACGCACATGACTGTCACTCTTTTGCCCCCCCCAAATCCTTGTTTTGATGTGGGAATCACCTGAGGTTGTGGCTCAGGGTCCCCCCAGTCTCCATTGCTTTCCTGCCAGTGGAGGGACAGGGTTTCTGCAGGGCAGAAGGTGGCCGCAGGGCTCCCAGCTCCTGCTGGACCCAGTGGTGCCCCTGTGGTTTGCAGAGTCAGACCTACAGGAAAAATCCCAATTAGTTTTTTGTAGCAAAGCAAAAATTGCATGTTGCGCTGGTGAGAGCTGGGCAACAGCGTCCGCTGAAGGAGGAATTAAGTTTCTGTGCTGTTGTGCAACACCTCACCGATATACCTAGATGTACCTGGGCTACCCAACCCTCCACCTCCTACTAAAAGCTGGAGCTCTCCCCTCACCCCCAGGACAGCGTCTTCTGCCTGGGCTGAAATAAAAAGCAGTGACCCAAGGAGGGTAACGGAGGGGAGCAGCTCCATGTGGCTCCTGTCTTGGCACAAAAGCCTGCCAAGGGTGGACCCATCCATGCCAGATAGCGACAGCCCTACCTATGCAAATTTTTTTTAAATTATATCAGTAATTCCCTGTCCATGGCATCTGGGGCACCTCTGGCCATCCTTCAGGCTGGGTATGTTATCATGTGTTGTCCTTGGGGTGGTGGGGAGTGCAAGGATGGGATGGGATGGGATGGGAGCAAGGCTGGGGTGTCAGGATGGGATCGGTGCAATTGGGGTTACCATATAAGGGTGGCCGGGTTTATTTCTGCTGCAATGCCAGGTATTGATGAGAGGTTTAAAACACTGCTTGGCTGTGCAGGGCTTAAAGTTGCCACTGTATCAGACCAAAGGGTTTCTAAGAAGGACCTCAGAGCTGTGCGGCTAGGGCTGGAGAGGGTTAAGGGAATGGTGAGATCTAATCGGAGCTGCTCCCTCATCAGTCGCAGATGAGTGGCCGCATATAAAACCGGATGGGGAATATCTGTCCATTTACCCGTAATTACTTATTTCCACGCTCGCTCTCACAGTCTACAGTCCACACTAGCAATTACAATTTTCCCACGTGATCATGGTTTTCCCACGTAAACACGGGGCTGAAAAGTTCTTTGTACTTAAGGGTGAAGCTGGAGACAGGAGCTCCCAAAAGCTCCTGGTGCCCCTGGTTCCCGTTTGGGGCTCCTGAATTTCAGGGTGGCCGGAGTCCCCAAGTGCAATTCTGTCCCCTGCCCTGGGGAGCCTGAGGGGCATTGGGGGTGTCCCAACAAGCAGGTGCTTTGGTGCAGCCTGTGCCCCAAAACCCCAGCAGCTTCCCAGTGGCACTGATCATAATCCATCCCCCAGGGCAGGAGAGTTTAAAGTATTTTTTTTTTTTTTTTTTTTTTTTTTTGCTATCTGGAAATTACTTGGGTTAAAATTTCAGATTTCAGCCTCAAGCTCCTTCTCCAGACCATCCCAAAGGGAAGATGGTAGAGATGGTCTTGGATCTTTCTGACTCTTAACGGGGAGGGGAAGGCTGAGGGGCTGTCTCCGATGGGTGGCACCTGGGCTGGGACGCGCTTCTGTCACCAAGAGGATGGGCACAGGGGAGCGGTGACACTGGTGTCACATCCGCCTCCTTCAGCTCCCCAGCTGAGGTCCCCTTCACCCACCGGCAGGGAAAGGGGCTCCGGGGGCCACCGAGCACCTCGCGTGTCCCCTCTGCATGGGAGCAGCCAGAGATGGGGCTGCCCTCAGGAAGCTGTCGGGACCCACGTGGAGCACGGAAAGATGGCCTGAGGCAGCAGGAGCAAGCAGGACTGAGGCAGGAGGGGAGGAAATTGGTGCAGATGTGCCAGCTGTGGAGGGGAGCCGGGCGCTCAGCCGCAACGTGGTGCAGATGGGCAGAGCAGGCAGTTCCTCTCCTCCATGGCAGCAGGGCAAGAAACCCACCTTCAGCTGTGTGGAAGAGCAGGTTGGGGGGTATTTGGTGCATCAGTACTCTCTGGGTGCAGCCTTCCCTCTGTCCCACGGGCCGCAGGAGGATCCCTCTCAAGCCCCCTATGAGCTCCAGGGTTTCCCCCACAAGCCAGCAGCTTCCCTGGGCAATGGGTCTGCAGCGGGGGTGGGATGGCCCCGCAAGGGGCTGGGTTTGATCTACCACCCTCCATCCCCTCAGTCCCCCGCACACCCTGGACATGCAGGTGTCTGGTTTGCTGCAGGCTGGGAAAATCTGCTCCCAAACCTGAGATCCGCAGTGGTGCAAATTACCAGTGGTGCATCTGCTGTCCTTAACGCTCATCACTGCAATGCAAAGTGATGGGTCCCGAGAACTGGCCAAAAGGCCCAGCAGTGCCCCAGTGCTGGTTTCCAAGGCAGATGCAGAGTTAGGGATGTCTTTTCCCCACTGAACCTTGAAGTTCATCTCAAATGACAATTTTTTTGTCCTGATTTGCCATTTTGAAATGGAATGGTGATGCCTGTTCCGTGTCGACTCCCGTGGTCTTCCCAACTCTGGTTTCTCAGTGTTGTGTAACATGTGGTGCCAGTCTGGGGCCATGGGCAGTACGTCTGTGCTTTGGAGCTAACGCTTCTGTGGAAAAGATAATTCACTTCTGCCCTTGTCCTAAACTGCAATTTTCAGCTGGCTGAAACAGGGGTTTCCCTTAGCACTTTCCTCCGAAACAGCTGCTTTGCTGAAGCGCTCATCCTGAATTCATCTCTCTCTGGACCCGTTTTCTTCTTTCCCATGAAGTCTTCCCAGCTCTTTGCGCAGACCGGGGGTTAACAGATGACACTGCAGCCACGTGCCTTGTGTCTGTCCCTGGGGTTGAGCGTGGCCCCGGAGCTGCCCCACAGCTCTTCCCACAATGCTGCTGCCTGTCAAAAGGTGATGGGACACGGATTATGAGCATCCCGTGACCTCTCCAGGAGGTGCTTTTGCAGACAAGCTTCTCGCAGCCTGCTGTTTCTTCTCCTTAACCCCCCTGTCTTGTCCCTTTAGGAAGAAGACCATCTACAAAACAGTCTGCCTCTCCTTCTTGCTGGTGATAACAGTGACGGTGCTGCAACGGGGAATGGCCCCCAGCCAGTTCATGCAGGGCCAGCAGCAGAAAGAGCTGCCCCATCCAGAGCCCCTGAAAATGCAGAAGAGAAACGATGCGTTCTCCATTACCAGCACTTTCTGGAAGAGCAAGAAAGAGAGAGCTCCGGTGAAGGAGGAGGAGGAGATCATGACGGCAAAGCAAGCAAAATCCTGGGACGTCACCACTACCAACTGCTCAGCCAACCAGAACTTCAGCAAGGTGGACTGGTTCAAAGGACTGGAGCCCAACTTCCAGCAGTTCCTACTCTATCGGCACTGCCGCTACTTCCCCATGCTGATCAACCACCCCGAGAAATGCGATGGGGATGTGTATCTGCTCATTGTGGTCAAGTCTATTATCACGCAGCATGACCGCCGCGAGGCCATCCGGAGAACCTGGGGCCAGGAGAAGGAGGTGGATGGCAAGAGGATCAGGACGCTGTTCTTGCTGGGCACAGCCTCCAAGGAGGAGGAGAGAGCCAACTACCAGAAACTGCTGGATTATGAAAACCACATCTATGGGGACATCCTGCAGTGGGATTTCCTGGACAGCTTCTTCAATCTCACCCTCAAAGAGGTCCATTTCCTGAAGTGGCTGAACATCTACTGTGACAATATTCACTTCATCTTCAAAGGCGACGACGATGTGTTTGTGAGTCCCAGCAACATCCTGGAGTTCCTGGAGGACAAGAAGGAGGGAGAGGACCTCTTTGTGGGGGATGTCCTCTACAAGGCCAAGCCGATCCGGAAAAAGGAGAACAAGTACTACATCCCCAATGCCCTCTACAACAAAAGCAACTACCCACCCTATGCAGGGGGTGGGGGCTTCATCATGGATGGGCCCCTGGCCAAGAGGCTGCACAAGACCTCGGAGACGCTGGAGCTGTATCCGATCGACGATGTCTTCCTAGGGATGTGCTTGGAGGTCCTTAAAGTATCACCTGTTGGGCACGAGGGCTTCAAAACTTTTGGCATTGTGAAGAACAAGAACAGCAAGATGAACAAGGAGCCATGTTTTTTCCGGAGCATGTTGGTGGTTCATAAACTGCTGCCTCCAGAATTGCTCCAAATGTGGGACTTGGTCCATAGTAACTTGACGTGCTCAAGAAAACTTCACATCCTTTAGCTCAGTCTCTCTGGAGAGCTGGGACTGTAGGGGCTGCGACAGCTGATCCCTGCTCCCAGATGGGGTGAGCCTCTGCTGGTGGCACACAAGTCTTTTGGGGCCATCTCCCTCTGGGGCTCAGGGGCAGGGTTTGCAGTCATGTTTGTTCCTGTACTGTAATGTGGTTCACTTCTCTCCAGCTGGGTTGGGGGTTGCTGAAAAAAGGGAGGAAAAAAAAAAACAACACACCACCACAACAAATCTAGCACAAATGGGGGGAGAGAGAGAGCGCAGCAGGGTTTGTGCTCTGCTTTAGGTACCATCTCCACCGGCGCGGTGCGGGAGGCAGGGAGGGATATGGCACAGGCATTTTTTGCTCTTCAGGGTCTGGCTATCCAGGCAAGCCGCTCCAAGGGAGTTGAGCGGTTTACAAGTGTGTGAGGCCCCCACGACTCAAAAGTCAAGGGGATTTTATTTATTATCTCAAATTTCTCCTCCATGCAACATTTTTGTGACATTGACCCTGTGGGCATTGGATTCACCCCTGCCAAAGTCCTCTCTGTGTCCCTGCTACACAGCTGGGGAAAGGGGCTCTCTTACGAGGCCGGACCTCTCCAGCCCCGAGCCCTCATTAAGATTTCAGCCAGGCAGTTGAGAGCTTGGGGTCTTTGTCCCCAACAGAGGATCCCAGACGATGACGGTGACACCCAGCACCAGCCCAGACTGTGCTTGTCTCCCCAGCCCCTCTGCTGGCCTCCCTGTGCGTGCACTTGGAGGAATGCACCCAGCTGAAATTCCTCAGGGATTTGTTCCTCCTGGCAGGAAAGGGAAGGGATGAAGCGAGCTACCCTTGCCCACGGCCAAGGAAACAGCAGAAAAACCCAGCTGGCCCTGGCAGGAGCTGCCCAGGGGCTCATCACTCCTGGGACCCTGGCTCTGGAGCAGAAGTCTCTGGGGCTTGCTGCAGGGAGACCCTCTCCTTGCAGCAGGGCTGCCCTGGTGGGGTTGCCTTGGAGGGAGACGACAGCCCCCAAAGACCCCATGTATGCCTGTGTTGGGCTCAGCCCCATTTTTGCAGCGGGCCCGATGCTCTGGGACAGGTTGGAGAGCATTGGTCCCCAGCACATGGAGCAGGGTCCAAGCGGACAAGATGAAGGAGGGCTGGTGTTTCGCACCATGTCTGCTCCTCTCAAGGTTATTGCAGTGTTTATTCTACACGATGAGACCCAGGAGCGCAACAGGGAGCGGTATCATGAGACATGGCCCTTTTTTCTTTGGGCTGAAAGGGCCGCTGGAGCTGTCACAGGGATCCCCGAGCCAGCTGCCGTGATGGAGATCCCCCAACACCAAGACACGGGGCCACATATGCTCTCCAGCCACCAACTGCAGGTGTGAGCAAAGCCACAGGCATGTGCAAAGCCACACAGCTGCACGGGCACCAGTGTGCCAGCTCCCAGGCACAGGCTCTGCACACGCAAGAGTCCCTGGGCGCAGGGCTTGCACGTCCTGATGTCCCAGGGCTTGCACGCTGGGGTGTCCCTGCACACGGGTGGACATGCACAGCCACACCCTGGCCCTGACCATGCACAGGGAAATGTGCAATCACACACGCGCGCTCTCTCTCTCTCTCCCCCTTGCTGGTGCCAGACATTGAAAGGAAAAAATTTCGACTACCTCAAAGGTCCCCCTGTGCAGTGCCTATTTTTTTTTCTTTCTTTCCTTTTCTTAACATGTTTTGGAAACAGGCCCATTTTATTTACTCCAAGTTCGTATGCTCCCCAGGTTAGAAAACAAACAAAAAAAGGGCATAAACCAGGCAAATAAAGGCACCCTCCTTCAAGCTGCACCACTTCTCGGCAAATGCCCCTTGTCTGCTCAGACGAGCTGCAAATTTGAAGCAGAAGATAAAGACCCCGTTGCTGCCCTGGGCTTGGGCCGCCAAATAAAGGCACCCTCCTTCCAAGCTGCGCCACTTCTCAGCAAATGCTGCAAATTTGAAGCAGAAAATAAAGACCCCGTTGCTGCCCTGGGCTTGGGCCGTTGGTACTGGGACTGGCGGTGATACTGTGAAATTTGATTTTCAATGCACCCAGCAGCACTGCGTTCCTGGGGTGGGGCAAGCGCAGGTCCCCAAGGGCATTTTTGCTGCTGCTGGGTTTAGGCAGCACACAACACTCCTTTGCTTCCCGTCCCCTCCCTCGTTCCAATGGGAGCGAGTTCAGAAATACTTTCCAAAATGACACATCCCTAATTTATGGCAGGTAGTAGCTGTATATTTATCCTATATGCAGGGGACAGCTCTCGCTCTCTGTAGTGCTGTGTATAGGTAGCCAGGGCTGCGTACAACAAGCTCCGTGTTGCTCTTCACCTGGTGGGACCTGTACAGAGAATCCTTGTAGAGTTGGTGAATATTCTAGTTTCTAAATAAAGGTTAAAAGGAGAAGAAAACAAAACCCCAAGCCCTCGCCTCCTTGCTAGCGTGTTTCTGCTGGCCGAGACAACCTGGAAAAGGGCTACAGTGGCAAAACCACTGCTTGGCACAGGCATTTGGGAGTGTGGCTGCCCTGCTGGGGCTTGGCATAGCTGTCTGGCACAATGTTTAACAAGGGTGGGCGGACATTCTCTCTCTTCCATGCACTCCTCCAGCTGCGTTTCAAACCCAGCTAAACTTCAGATCATTTTGACACCCTGCAGCAAGGAGCAACTCACCTCAACTTCTGCGGAAAAAGCTGCTTTGGCAGGTTTGGAAACAGCCCTTTTGTCAAACACCCTCACTGTCCCCATCACCCACTCCCTGGCAGGGCCATGCTCACTGCCTTTTCCCCTGACTGAATGCACCACGGCCCCGGGAAGGGGTGGTGCAATGGGATACACAGGCCACGGGGCAGCACTGACCCCAGCGCAGCGCGAGCCACATCTGGCAGTGACAGACCTGAATTTGTTTTGAACTTGGCTGATGTGAAGAGGCGGAAAGCCATGCAGGAGCCTATGGGTCTCACCTTGGTGTTTGGGCACTGGGGGCTGCTTCTGTGGCTGGTACCTGGTTTGGCCGCTCGGTACAGTGACAAGGAGCAGAGACGCCAGCAATGGCTGCCTTGGCAGGCTGGCCGACCTGCCTCCAGGGCCAGCTTCCCTGTAGAACCCAGGATTTCACAGGTGGCACAAAAGGCAAACGCTGAGCAGCCACACTTCATGGATGCTCTTTGCCCTTTCCCTCTCCAGTGTGACCAGGGGCTGCCCCCTCCCGCTGCGGGACCCCTCCCCAGGGTACCAGCGAACGCCCTGGCTGGGGATGCAGGGTCCCGGCACAGAATCAGGGCCTGGGGTGAGCTCCCCCCCCCGCGGGGCCCG
>NW_009258951.1:22701-30391 GCF_000687185.1 Egretta garzetta
GGAGCTGGCTGCAGCCGCAGCCTCGCTGAGGGTTAAGGTCACTGCCCCCAGCGGGAAGCTGACCCGGGACATTTGAGCCCAACACACCCCTGAGTTAAACCAAAACAGCACCTGCCCCTGGGGCACCTGCACCCACCCATGTGCTGCAGTCACTCACGGGCAGCAGCACTGTCCCCAAACAGCTGCCATGGCGGGGCACCAGCCCAGGGGGACTGGGCCAGGACAGAGCACCTTCATCCCCACTCACCCTCACCGAGCCAGAGAGGACACCAGAAGGGGCAAGCAGTTACTGCCCCAACCCCATCTGCTTCACACTTAGAGGTAAGCCAAGAGGAGACAAGAAGCACTACCTGTAGGAGTGTGATTGACATGCAGGGCCTTGGTAAGAGATCCAATTTACTCATTTGTTTTTTAAAAAAAAAGTAAAAAAGCAATTGGCTAGCATGCAACATTACATTGTCAGTAAAAAAAAAAAAAAAAAAAAAAAAAAGGCTGTAGGCACAGGGCTCACCTCGGCCATTGTATCCTTCTTCCCTGTTCCTTCCTGCCAGCACACACCACGTAGATTATTGGGAGCTGACGTAGGCTGGAGCAGAAGGACACGAGCTGCTGCCTGTGACATTAATGACCTTAGAAGAGAGAAGGCTCAAGACAATTTCTCACAGTCCTGCTTCATTTAGGGTCACAGAACTAACACGAACCAGTTTAGGTCCTTTAATCTGTCCAAGACAGGGTGCTGAAGCACAAATGATAAAACATTCTGCATTTTTACAGCAAAAATGCTACAGAAGTTTATAGGAAAAAAAATATTTTTGTACATGGGTAAAACATTATAAATTCAAGACAACTCACAGACAAAGGCTAAACTCCCACAGCTATCGCTCATTTTTTAAAAAGTTCATTTGAATAGGCAAGCAGTCAAAATGGCTTGCTCTCTCTTCCTTGAAATGAAAATTGTATCTTCCAAGTGGCTCACAGCACTGCTTTGCATCTTGGAATGTCCTCCAAAGGCTCCGCCAAGATAAAAGGAGAATAAAAACCCCCGGAGTCCTTTCAGATAGTCTCAGAGAGCAGGAGAAGGGAAAGAAAAGGGGAAGTTTATTCAAACTTGATCTTCTTCCCTTGCGGCTTGTGATCTCCACCTCCTCCTCTGCCTCCTCGGAAGCCACCTCCTCTACCTAGAAAGAAAATTAGGCCAAGAAGCAGAGTTACAGGTATCCCTGCACAGGTATCACTGCCCTTCCAAACCCATCCCGATTCACATCAAGCATGCTCTGGCAGCACTACACCATAATCCCAAGCCATTCTTGGGATTAACTTTTAAACACACCCCCTTAGAAGAGCAGCATTTATCTCCTCTTACCTCCAAATCCTCTGCCACCACCTCTGCCACCAAATCCACCTCTTCCTCCTCGGCCTCCTCCTCCTCTGCCGCCACGACCACCAAATCCACCGCCACGTTGAAATTCACCCTTTGGCTTGGCAAAATCAAGGATCACTTTGTTTCCATCTATCTCTCCATCCTCCATGGCTTCTTTAGCTGCTTTGGCATCTTCTGGGGAGCTGAAGTCCACAAACCCAAACCTAGGAAACAGGTTGAGAGAGACAGTCAACCTCTGCAAGCTATAGCACCACCTACAGGCACTCGACAGCAATCCCTTCAGAAACAATCGCCTGCACTTCTGCAACCACACAGGGATCAGGATGGTGTTACTTGTAGAACAGCAGTGGCTAATCACAATCGATGGGAGCCCCGTTGTGAGTTTGCCAGTACTGAACAGTTAATATTCTTCTCGTGCGAATCCATAGGCTGCCACGGATTTGTTGGCAGGAAGGAGCTCATTGAGAAGTGAGCACACGCTGCCCTCTACAAACAGACCCGACGCTGTAAGCTTGCTCTCTGCTTCCATGCAATTTACTGGCTTCAAAGAATCACCCACATGAGCATTAGAAACACCCCACACCACAGAAATTAGTTGAAAGTGAAGTTTTTTGTAGGAACTGAACTAATCCCAGGTTGATGTTTATTTAGCATACCCTTTAGATGATCCAGTGTCCCGGTCTGTGACTATTCTAGCACTTATAGAGCCTTCAAATGATTCTTTTAGCGTCTCCTCTGTAGTGTCCTCAGAAAGGCCTCTGACAAACAATGTTTTGCTTTGTTCTACGGAAAGAGAAACATTCAGAGATGATTACATCTGAGCAAGGGAACCATCGGTTTCTTAACATCACATCCAGCTTGCACTACAGGCTCCTACAACAGCTCACGGGGCCAAGGGCTTTGTTTTGAAGTAACAGCTCAGGCACTTAAACAAGTCCTTGAAAACTTTTTCAGGACTACAGTTAGAACCTGATGTCGAAGTATCTCAATCAGCCAATCTGGTACTGTCAAACATTTTTTTCTCCCCCCCCCTTTTTTTTTTTTAAAGAAATGCTTGCATCTTATCAATAGGGATACTAACTGGACAGACACTGCTGGATCAGCACTTGACTATCTAGAGGACTTCGGCAAGAGTTTCATCAGCATTTCAGATAATCAGTCATCATATCCAGCACACTTGCTCATGATGCAAGTCCTTCACTCCACAGGCATGTTTTGGGTTTTTTTTGTTTTGTTTTTTTTAAAAAGCAGCCCTAAGTTTGTGTGAATAGTACGCTCCTGCCACAGCTGTCTCAAGATCAAATGATCAAACATGGAACACTTACGATTAAATCCTCCTCTTGCGTTCATGTTCCCTTTCTGCCATGCTGGTGAACTGAATTCCAGTCTGATTGCTCTGCCTTCAATCTCTGTGTTATTACAGGAATTCAACGCCTCTTTGGCATCCTCAGTTGTGGGAAATTCTACAAACGCATACCTATTCGGAGAGGAAGATTTCAGTCAGCCTGGAGCACAAGGGATCTGTGAAGGTAAGTCAATCGCAATGCCAACTCAGCAGTCAGGAGAAAGGCACAACATACCCTTTAGGCCTGCCCTGGTTGTTCTGTGGCATCTTGATAGAAGAAGCTTTCTTAAACAGTTCTTGGAGAGTCTCTTCTGAAGCAGCGTATGAGAGGTTGTTGACAATTAGAGTCTTTGACTCCCGCTCTCCACCTCCTCCTGTGGAGGAAACTCAGTGCTGTAGGTGCAAGTTTGGAGAAGAGCTCTCTCTTCCTCTAGGCACAACATTCCCTCTAGGGTGAAAGTAGTTGTTGCTCCCTCCTCACCTCAAGGTGAGGCACAAGGCTAAGGGCAACGCTTTTTTTGTCACCTAGTTGTCCCCTCTTGTCTGAAACATGCAGTAGAGGCATGAAATGCATAAGGTCCCTTCCTGATACCTTACAGTTTTCTCAAGTTGTTCTATCCCTCACAAACTTCAGAAACAAGTGCAACTAAATCCTAAATGTCATTTGCATGCACATTGTTAGTCTGGAAAAGTACCTTTCTGATGGTCTTGATGGCTCTTCTCACCAATGAAGTCAATGACCATGGCTCGACCATCAATCTCTGAGCCCTGCTTCTCCTCCAGGGCTTTGTTCGCTTCAGCTTCTGTTTTAAATTCAATATAAGCCATCCTACAGCACAGAAAAGAACTAAGTAAATGCCTCCTTCCAGGAATAACTACATTCATGGAGGTGGGGAGAAGGATGTGGAAGAAAAATGCTTCAAAAACGAGCATTTTCAGTACACCTAATGCAGCAGGCCCCTTAAGGTAGCTTAAGGACACGAGCTTATCAAAACATGCCTGAGGTCTGAGGAACAGCAAACATTTAACAGTCCTCTCAGCTACATACCCTTTGCTGTTCCCTTCCTTGTTCATTACTATTCGGATTTCTAGTGCGTTTTCAAACACTTCTCTCATTTCATCTTCAGTTAAGCGGTAAGGCAGATTCTTCACGAACAGTGTTCTAGCATCTCTCTCTGCAAAGAGAGAAAAAAAGTTACTTTCACATTACCAGCTAAAAATCCCTTCTCATCTATGCTGCCAGTTCAGTGAGAATGAGTTCATCCAGCAGAAAATAAACCACAAGCATTCATTTTCAGAAACTGAAAAAGCAACTATTATGACAGTTAATTAGGCTGCCATTGTACTTCTCTTAAGGGCATCAAGTTCTGAAAACAGGTCCTAAAGTTTCAGCAAGAGCCACATTTCCTCCTCAGACCCCCCCAACATAAGCTGTTTCTTGGGATCATGTTTCCAGATATACTAGCCTGAACATGCCCATCTGCATATTAGCATTTGAGAAACTGTTTATAACATAACAGGAATATCTGCCTTAAAAGGCAGAATAGCAGCAATCAAGAATACTGCAAGCCTGCTCCAAGGCCTGATTATGACAACTCTTCTTTGACGTGCATGGGTAGTCAAGAGTTATGGGCCATACCCTTCTTATTTTCTTTCATTGTTTCCTTGCTCTTTGCTTTTTCCAGTTTGATTTCCAAACCCATTAACTTCTTCCCGTTCAGTTGGAGAGCTTTATCCAGATCTTCAGCAGATGAAAAGTCTACGTAGCCGAATCGCCTGAAAGAAGAGTAACCTTACTATTTAAGCTGATCTATATCTCTAGTAGCAGACAACCCAAACAGAAACCCAGAACCAGAGAGGTCCCCACTGGCCCATATAACCAAAACAACAGTAGAGAACAGCAGCTCTGTACTCAAGAGGTAGCTCTCCCTTTAGGGAGATGCTGTCTGAAAAACCTGCAAGCCAGGGAAGTACTACACCATTATCAGTACTGTGCTTCTTCCAGCTCCCATGTACTCAAGCAACCACCCCAGCATCTCAAAGGCAACCAGCATCACCTCTCCAAACACATTACTGCTGACTAAAATAAGCATCAAATTATACTGATGAACTCACTTGGAAGCACCAATTCTGACATCTAAAACTTCAATATTTTTCTTCCCAAAGAATTCTTTGATGCCAGTCTTCAGTTCTTCATACTCCTTGGTGGGGACCAAATTTCCCACAAACAGGGAGAAAGCTGAAGTGGGGCCTTTAAATGAAAAAATAATGAAGTGGGTTTTTTTAAGGCAGTTAAAAGAACTAGAAGGCAGACTCCAGACAGCTTTAGCACATCAGTTTATGCTCAGAAGTGACATCATACTTCAGTATTAAGTCCCTTATAAGCATCATTTGTGCTGTGAAAAAAGCCTGCTCAGCATCCTGTCCCTTCCAGGTTATGTGCCTCACCCAACAGTCCAATAACAGTCCATCAAACAAGCATCATTTCATGATCCCACACCACTTACCGTCTGTCTTCTTTTTCTTGGCCTCTGGTGCACTTTTATTGGCCATTTCTTTCTTCCTCTTTCCAGGTGCTTCCTTGACAGGTTCTGTGATAGAGAACATACACAACTGAAATAAAAGTACAAACCAACTTTTCCTATACTGGATCAATACGGGAGCTTTAATCTTCACACCAGTCATACACAAACCTCCTCTTGTCACTACAGCAACTGTTCCTCAGTCCAAAACACCATGATAGGACAAAAATTTTGCTTAGGCATCTTTCCTTATGGTGTCAATGACATTTAAACTCACTTTCATCCTCACTTTCCTCCTCGGCATCCTCTTCATCCTCCTCCTCTTCATCATCCTCTTCATCCTCCTCCTCTTCATCATCCTCCTCTTCAGAGTCTGCCTTGGCTTTCACTGGTGCGGCCTTTGCTGGAGTAGGTTTCTTCACTTGAACAGGGGTTGTGTCCATGGCTTCATCTTCAGACTCTAAAACAAGGCGAGTGCAAGATTTCAGATACGTTCAAGATTAAGCCCCCTTTTGAAACTGAGAAATAAAATCTTGTGAAGTAAAACTGTGTTTTTCATGCCGCCCTGTCTGTATGTTCTGAGGAAAGGAGTTTAAGATATTTAGTGTTTATTAAAGCTGCCTCTCCCTCAAGTTTTACTGCATTAAAAAAATCAATACCTGTTCCCCAAGAGTAAAAGCAAGTTTTACTAGCAATAGGGAAATAAACACCCACACTAGTAGCCAGCTAAAATCAGCTGGGCACTACATGGTCACACACACTCACTCTGCATCACTCCCACTAATCCATGAAGTTACTCCTCCTCTAGCTCCCTTTAAGAATTTATTAGTTCTATATCTTCTAAATTTTTTTTGACAGTAAAAGTTTTTTTAAATCCCACATACCATCATCTTCCTCATCCTCATCCTCCTCCTCATCATCATCATCATCCTCCTCTTCTTCAGATTCTTGCTTTGCTGGCACAACTGCAGGCTTTTTGGCTGGTACTGCTGCTGGCTTTTTGGCTGCAGGCTTCACAGGCATTGCCGGTTCCTCTTCTTCATCTGCAACAGCACAGCAAATGTTTACCCATACCACTCAGCTTTCACACTCAAGCAAAGTACTTTTTTTTTTTTTTTTTTTTTAAGATTTTGGCAAAGTTTGGGAAAGAATGATCAGGAAACTCAAAGATGCTTTACATGCTGCATGTAATGCAGCTGCAACCCAAGTTCTCCAAAATTCACCGATTCCCCACCTTTCCTTCCTCACCACCTTTAATCAACGAATCCCCCTCTCAAGAGTGTTAAATCATACTCAGCTTCAAATTCAGCAACTTGATGGGACCAACTTTCATTGTATGAGGATGAACACCTATTTCAGAAGTAACTTACCAGAATCTTCTTCCTCATCATCCTCCTCATCCTCATCATCTTCCTCATCCTCATCATCTTCCTCCTCACTCTCTTCCTTCTTGGCATTCTTTCCATTTTTCGCTCCTTTGGTTAGGACAGCAGCCTTTTTAGGTGATGGAGCAACAGCCTTTTTAGCTGGAGTAGCCACAGTCTTCTTGGCAGGTGTAATTGCCTTTTTTGCAGGAGTAGCGGCCTTCTTCATGGGGGTAGCAGCCTTCTTGGCCGGTGTAACTGCTGCTTTTTGCTGTTTCTTCTGAGGGATCATCTAAAACATACATTAGTGTAAGAGTCTTATGCTGGCCCTTTAAAATTACTTTAATGTCAGACAAATACATAGCAACTGCAATCTAAAGCATATCCTTCTGACAGACTTAAGTTTCTTTTGAATAACCTTAATTGCCCATTCTGTTGAATTAATAAAGCCCAAACCCAGCTTTATCATGCTTTTAACAGACTACTTATGAAACATTAAAGCATCTACAAATTCCCTGGTCCTGAAGCAAGACTAGTGACCTCTCTAGTAGCATTCAGTAGCTTGAAATTTTTAGTCTTGCACATTATTTGCATGTGATAAATCACTTATTGCTGATGCTCTACTAGAGTAATTAATCATCCACTTGCTCATGAGTACTAGGAACAACTTTAAGATCCCAGCAGTCCTTCCAAAGCCTGGAAGTATAGACTTAGCAGCTAAGCTAGTTTTCCCCACGTTGCTCTCTTATGAAATCCAGTTTATTCTTCAGCCACAGTTAACTGACAAGACACCAATAGTTTATTAATGTTGATTCCCTGTCACATACTACGTGCCCCCCCCCCCGCATGACATTTTGTAACACGTGCATCCTGTCGACTTCATTTCTAGACTGATCACCTCTTCTCCGCTGCTCTCCTCTAGCTCGGAGGACTCTTCTTCCTCGCTTTCCTCGACCTTTTTGGGGGGAGGAGCCATTTTTTTCTGTTTGGCCTGATTCTTGGGAGTCTGCAAGAGAGCGCGAGCCGTGAGGCGGACTCCCGTTTCTCCACTCGGCAGCGAGCAGCACGGCCACGCTCC
>NW_009258951.1:31067-31329 GCF_000687185.1 Egretta garzetta
CCTCCGCCACGCCACGCCCCCTCCGCCCCCGCGTCAGCCAATCGTCGTGCGCGCTGAGCCGCCCAGCCAATCACGCCCCCCGCCCCTCGAGCCTCTCCGCCAATCTCCGGCGCTTTGCGATCGGCCAACTGGAAAGCGCGTTACAGCCGCCGGCGAGAGCCAGTCTATGAGGTGGGGGGCGAGAGCGGGGGGACGCGCTTGCCCGCCCGGGAGCAATCGGCATTAGCCAATGAGAGGGCGGCAGCTCGGCGCCTGCGCCCTG
>NW_009258951.1:31464-39663 GCF_000687185.1 Egretta garzetta
CGGGGCGGGGGTTGGAACTGGGCCTGAGCACGCTCTGCCTTTTCCTTTGGCCTTAGAAAAGAGACGGGGCTGCCACCCCCCGCCCTGTGCTGCCTGTGCCGCTACCCCCGGCACCCCTCCCCGCGCCTCGGGGGGCACTAACCCCCCCTTGGACAGTTTAAAGCATCCCCAGGTGCTGGTCGGTGTGCAGCTGCCAGGGTTGCAGTTGGCACGGGAGCACCCTGCAGCTGCCACCCTCCGCTGGCTCCTGGCAGGGAGGAAAGGCCCAACGCTGAAGAAAAAGAATAAACCTGTGCTTGCCTGATGAGTGCTTTTGAATTCATTAATTGAATGAAGACACCAGCTTTCTCCCTGTGGAGTTTTACCCCAGTGGGTATGAAGCTGGGGTAGGAATGACTGCAGGGCAGTGTGCAGCACCCCTGTTGAACTTGCTGGTCTGCTGGCAGGGCTGAGTGCTGCCTTGCCCCTGCTTCACACGGTGTTCCCCTAGGACCCTTGGGGAAGCTGGGCTTCCCCTCTGCCTTACATCCCCTCCCACTTCAAACTGGGTGTCCAGCCAGCTCCCGGGGGCTCCTGACACACACACGTGACTACAACAGTTTGCCCTTTCCAAAGCCTGCTTGAAAGAAGCCCCTAACTTGGGGAACACAAGATCCTAGGGAGCCCTAAAAAAAACCCAAACCAGAACAGACCCTCAATGAATGCAGTCCTGCAGGGCCCTGACGGCCTTGAGGATACCCTCCTGGGTTGCTCAGTGCCACCTGAAAGCAAGGAACACACTGTGGGGGAGGCAATATACCCAGCTACTAGGCTGTCCTAATGCCTCTTTCTCCTGGGTGAGGAGAGGCAGTTTCCAGGCAGACAGAGACATAGTAGAGGGCACCCACTCACGGACAGGTGATGGGATCAGCTGGCCTCTCCAGGAGTAAGCCAGCCTGCGGAGAGATTGCCACCATCAGCCAGTATGGGGAGGAAGCTGGGACAAGGGGGGACACTACCCATGTCCCAGCCCTGGTCACATACGCAGGCAGATGGGGATCCCACCGGAGGAATAGAATCAGAGAATCAACGAATCATTAAGGTTGGAAAAGACTTCCAAGATCATCAAGTCCAACCATCAACCCAACACCACCATGCCTACTAAACCATGTCCCGAAGTGCCACATCTACATGTTTTTTGAACCCCTCCACCGATGGTGACTCCACCACTTCCCTGGGCAGCCTGTTCCAATGCTTGACCACTTCTTCAGTAAAGAAATTTTTCCTAATACCCCATCTAAACCTCCCCTGGCCCAACTTGAGGCCATTTCCTCTCATTCTATCGCTTGTTACTTGGGAGAAGAGCTCGACCCCCACCTCACTACCCCCTCCTGTCAGGCAGTTGTAGAGGGCGATAAGGGCTCCCCTCCCCTCCAGGCTGATCGACCCCAGTTCCCACAGTCGCTCCTCATCAGACTTGTGCTCCAGACCCCTTACCAGCTTCGTTGCCCTTCTCTGGACATGTTCCAGCACCTCAATGTCCTTCTTGAACTGAAAGGCCCAAAACTGAACACAGTATTCAAGGTGCGGCCTCACCAGCACCAAGTACAGGGGCACTATCACTGCCCTACTGGCCACACTATTCCTGATACATGCCAGGATGCCATTGCCCTTCTTGGCCACCTGGGCACACTGCTGGCTCACATTTAGCTGGCTGTCAACCAACACCCCCCAGGTCCTTTTCCGCCAGGCAGCTTTCCAGCCACTCTTCCCCAAGACTGTAGCACTGCATGGGGGTGTTTTGACCTAAGTGCAGGACCCTGCACTTGGCCTTGTTAAACCTCATACAGTTGGCCTTGGCCCATTGATCCAGCCTGTCCAGGTCCCTCTGCAGAGCCCTCCTCCCCTCAAGCAGATTGACACTCCCACCCAATTTGGTATCATCTGCAAACTTACTGAGGGTGCGCTCAATACCCTCATCCAGATCATTGATGAAGATCTTAAATGAGACTGGCCCCAGAACTGAGCCCTGAGGAACGCCGCTTGTGACCAGCCACCAGCTGGATTTAACTCACCACAACTCTCTGGGCTCAGCCATCCAGCCAGGTTTTTACCCAGCGAGGAGTGTGCCTTGTCCAAGCCATGAGCTTCCAGCTTCTCTAGGAGAATGCTGTGGGAGACAGTGCCAAAGGCTTTGCTAAAGTCCAGGTAGACAACATCCACAATCCCTTGTATTGGGGCAGCTGGACTCTGCCTGTGAAACAGCAACGTCTGTCTCACATCCCACCGCGTGCGGCAGGAGCCGTCCCCAAGTGTGCAGGGGAAGCAGCGACACAGACCCAGGGTGGCCTGTGGGGATGCCAAGTGATGGAGATGGGGGAGGTAGAGGCCTGGCAGGAATTTTTCACTGTCTGAAGCAAGAGCTGATTGTTCCCTCCTGACCATGCCTGCTCATGGTGCAACAAAATCCCATATTGTCATTGCTCATACAGCCAGTGCTGGGGCTGGCCTTGGTTCCTCTCCATACTTCAGAAGGACTGGTTTGCCATGGGAAAGGGACAACTGTTGCTTCAGCCAGGGGCAGTTTTGGCAGCTGGAGCACTGCGTGTGTCTAATAACATAGTGCCAGCGGAGGGATCAGCACAGGGTTGGGCTGGAAGCTGGCCAGTCTCGGTTCCCAGCCCTGGCAGGGGCCATCTCGGTATGGCCTGTGCTCCATCTCTTCTCCCAGCAGCATCCTCAGCGCTGGCAGGTTGTCCTTGGTGCTGGCACCTCTGAGGCTGCAGCTGGACCCATGTGTGGAGGAGCGAGAACCGATGCTGCCTGCAGCACCGGGTTAATCCATGCACTGTTGAGCAGGTCTGGATACGGCCCGACGCTGCCAGCCACTGCTGTGGCCATAAAGGACCAGGGATGCCATGGGAAGGAAGTTAGCCAGGGGTCTGCAGACACTGGCATTTAGGCTGGGTTGTTGCCCATATCCCACCTGTGGTCGGGACCTCCGGGTAGCCCTAGCACCGGGCAGGAAGATGCCAGAGCGGCAGTGAGGCCAGCCTTTTTTTGGGGATACACCACGTTGCAAGGCTATCCCAGCAGCACAGCACAGCCCTGGTCTTTTGCAGGCACCGCCAGAAATTTCAGGACTGAGGGAGGTCTGCAGAACAGCATCAGTGGGAAGTAATTTAGCCAAAAGAGCAGGTTTAACAGCTGTATTTGTGGAGTAAGTGTGTTTTAGGTGCTTTTTCGGCTGCCTCTTCTTGTAGCATGCCTGTGTCTTGGGAGCGTTGATCTAATTCCACAGTTAAAGGGCATTTAGTTGCTTTAATGGAGACCTCAGGAGGGATTTGCTGAGGATTCACAGTTTCTGGCACAGCAGAAACTCGTCCCCTGTACTTGTCCCCAGGCTGGCAGTGCTGGGGACACCTTGCCTGGCTGCCAGTGCCCAGGGCTGGGTGGGAGCAGAGCTGTGGGGCACATGTGGCTCCCCAAAAGCCAGGCAAGATGGGTGCCCAGCTGGAGGTGCACCTCCATAGCTGGGGGAGCGAGTGTCCCCAAATGTCCTGTTCAGCCTGTGCCGGGCCATGGCTGGGTGTTTCCGCTAGATGGTGACAAAAGGCTGCAACTCCTGTCCCGAGTGGGAGCCTGCAGGATTATCCTGGCTCCCCGAAACACGCCTCTGTGGGTGCAGCTGAGCAGGACATCTCACCCCACCTGCTGCATCTCTCCCAGGAGATCTCGGGACATGGAGAAGGGTCTGAGATGAGCCCCACAGTTGATACCCACCAGATAAAAGCAACCAAGTGCAGGCAGGGGAGGAAATGTTTTGCCTGTGGCTTGTGCAGGCATCTGCTGCCAGAAAACCATCAGAGACCTCAAACCAAACACCCCACGGGTGCCCAGAGTGGGGGAAAACGAGCTAGGAAAGCCTACAAATGTGGCCCTGAGTTCTCCAGCCCCAGCCTTTCTTCCCTGGCATCATGGCTCAGCTGCCACGTGGTCCAGGCAGTGGCCTGGTGTGGGCATAGCACAGCAAAAGTAGCAGCAAAAAAAAAGCAAACTGACCCCTCCCAGGTCTGGGCACTGCTTAAAACCTCTTGAGCACCCCAATGTCCCATCAGCAAAGTCCCTTCCCCTGCCACCGGTGCCCACCTCACCCCATCATATGCTGCTCCCCTGCCCATCGCTTGGTGCCAGCCAGAGCCACCCCAGCGGGCACCACAGAGCAGCTGATGGATGGCAATCCAGTGGGGCCGACCACACAGGACTTGTCCTCTCTCTTCCCAATCACACACCTCACCTAAATACCCAGCAGGTGGAGAAAACTCTCCCCATGCCCCAATTAAAGCAGGGCATCAAATGATACAGGTCTGTGTTGTACCCTAATTAAGTTTTTTCTTCATTACCCACCTGGCTGTGCCAAGAGAAGAGCCCTCAAGGATGCTGAATGAAGTGGGCGCAAAGTTTGCCATGACAAATGGCATTCGAGCGGCCGCATGTCAGCCCGCACGCTGCACCTTGAAATAAGCACCTCAGGACCTGGTGGGGTGCAGAGATGAAAGTCCATGGTGCCTGGCAGAGTATGGGATTTCTTCTCTGGGGAACATCCTTTCTGGAGGTGGGATGCTGCAGGGATTGCATGGGCCCCTCGTCACCCAGACATACCCTCTGTCCCTGGCCAACAGTGGGTGATAACTCAGCACATCCCTCCTGGATCAATCTGTGCCATTTTCTGGGGTTCATGACAAGGAAATGTCCTGGTGACTCACATGGGGAGTTTCATATGTGCAGCATTTAATCTCCCCGTGACCTCCAAGCATCTCTCAAAATGATCATTCTGGTACCCTGCAGAGAAAAAAGGGCTTTTCTGTTTCCAGAAGCAGCTGATTCCCCCAAGATGTCCCTTCTGCCAGCCCAGTTCCTCTCCATTAACACCCCTTGCCTGGAGCTGGCTGCAGGACCTTGCAGCCTGCCTGCAAGCTCCCAGCAAGCCCGGACCAGGTGGGACCCTGCTCTGGCTCTGCTCAGCGGGAGGAACAAGTGTAGCCCTGGAAAAAAAGTTATGAGGGAGAGAAGGGGGGAGCTGAAACAAAGAGGACTTGCGTTAGGTGTGAGATAAAGAAGGGAAACCAGGCTAGGGAGCTGTGGAGCAATTCAGGTGGCAAGAGGGGAGCTTGGGAGCACCCTTCTCTCTCCATCAGGACAGAGAAAGTCAGTGAGATGGGAACAGGGAGACATTTTGAAGCAATATGTGCAAATGCCTTTATAACCCAGGGGAAAGTCAACCTGGGGAGAAGTTACAGATGATCCCAGTTCAGCGATCCCAGGCCAGCAGCCAGCACACCCGTCACCACCCCACGCAATTGCACATCTCCTTGTGCTGCCCCATGGTGCTTGGGAAGGCTTTGCAGGACTTTGTGGAGACAGCCCAGAGGGGGAAGCTCTTTGCACAAGGCATTTCTGTGCATCCTATTCATCTCCCAGAGCCAGGGCAATAGGGAACAGGATCCAGGCAAGCGCTGCGTCCCCGGAGCTGACTGTTGAGAGATTTCAGGTAAAACACCTGCAAACTGCTTGTGGCTCAGCACATCTGCCCCTCGGCACAGGCCCACAGTGCAGTGACCCAGGGCTTTGCCTCTCCTCGCTCACATTTTACCTGCTGGAAGCTCCTTCTGCTCACAGTCTTGTGTTGGGCTATTTCCATTTCACGGCAGCTCTTGGGCACGGGGCCAGCAGAAGGCAGACGCTCTGCCTGGAACAAACCCAAACTGGGGGAATTTTTTTTCTTTTTTGTTTTTTTCCTTCTCAAACAAAAAACTGAATCTTTATTGAGTCCAAACTGGAAAAGCAGGAGTCTCCCTCTGCTCCCCCCATTTTTGTGTTTGTATCTGAGCAAGGGGGTGAGCTCAGCCCTGCCTTGGCAGCCCCATGTGCCCACCGTGCAGCAAAGGCAGTGAGCAGCGCGGGATGGTGAACCTGGGGCTTTCCCATGTCCTTACATCTAAAACCAGGACAGGGCTAAATGCAACTGGGGAGAGCAGAGCCACAGCGTGCTGCTGCTCCTGTGGCCCCCTTGCAGCCCCCAGACACACACACACGTGTCCCCAATATAACGTGTCCCAGCCTCTGCCAGGGGAGCTGGCAGGTCCCCACCATCAGAGCCAAGTCAAAACTGCCCTCGGAAACAGGAATTGGTGCCAGTGGAAGCATGCTAAGTGGCTTTTTATCTTAGTGGGAGCTGCCATGCTGTATTGTCCCAGCAAACGTCGCCTACTGAGCCCCATCCACGAGGTTTGCAAAGCTCCTGCCCCAACTTGCCAGCATGAGGGACCAGCCACCCCAAGGGCTTTTGTGATTGCATTGGGAGGTCCAGCCACGAGCTGGACCCTTTTTGGAAAGGGTGACTTTGCACTTGACTGTACCTGCAGAGCTCAAGTGACCCGGGCTGGCGTCAAGCTGTACAGAGTGCCCGGGGAAGGTGAGAGCTCAGGAGTCACCAGCACAGCACCAGGGATGCTGAGCCCACCCAGCTTTCACCCTCCATCTGCCTCAGCCTCTGCAGTGAGCTCCATCAAAAGGAATTTAAAAATAAGGGCTGGAAGTACTTCCCCAGCCTGGACTGCTCTCAGGCTGTTCGTGCCTCACCCCAGCAGCACATTGGGCTGTTTCATTTCCCAGCCCTTGCTGAGGAAATTCCCACTGGCAGAGTGCAAGTTAAAACCCCTGCTTTCAAACTTCCTATGACTGTAGTTAAAAATTAGACTCGGAGCAATAATTTTCCCACTGTTGGTTTTGTCAGACCCAAAACCTGGTCCTGAACGACCCAGTGGTGTCTCATTAAGCCAGGAGAGTGTGTGATCATGACGTCTGCAACCTGGGAGGGAGGCGAGAACATGGTTTCTTGGGGAAAAGTCCTCTCCTTCCCATCCCTTAGAAGCCATCAGCTCATCTCCCACCACACACAAAACATCAGAGAAAGCTTAAAGCAGACTGAAAATTACACTGCATCTCTCCTGCTTGGTTTTAAGAAGGCAGCCCCTGCCCCAGGGAAGCCCCATGATGGATGGGCAGTGGGGATGGGGGTCTGGGCTCCAAGCATCAGTGCTGCCCCTGGCACAGCTCTGGGACATTGTTAGCCATGGGATCAGGAAGATTAAATCTGAGCTGAGCAACCCTTTTATAACAAGCCACACCACAGGCATGAGCAGGGTCTGCTCACCTCCTGCCAGGCTCTATATTCCCAATAATTAGCCTGCTGCTTTAGCATATTTATTATGCAGATGATGCGGAGCACAGCCTGCACACTGCCTGGGATTAATTGCATCAAAACATGGCGAGAGAGTGCTGCTCCAAGTCAGAGAGGGCGTTTTGCTCGCGGGGGAAGGCGGTGCAGACCCTCAGAACATGGCATGCCAGTGGGTACCATCCAGTCCCCGAGGGGTCTTGCCCAGTGAAGGACAGAGATTGCTATGGTGGCTGCAAACATCCCACCTGTGGGGACTTCAGAGCCTGGCATGTGACAAGAGTCCCATGTCCCTTTAGGCTGGATAAGGCCCATTTACAGAAGGTGGAGGAAGGAAGAACCCACAGCAGCATGGGGAGCAGGGACCTTTCTCAAGATCATCCTCTGCTGAGATTTTTACCACCACCCCGTGAGCGAGGCACTGCCCCTCCAGCCACGGCACGCTGGGTTAACCCAGCAGCTCACCTGCAGCCACTTCAAGGGACAGAGCAGACACGTCCCAAAAAGCCACCAGAGGCACAATTTCCATCCAAGCTCCCAAATCCATGTCAGGAACCCCCTGCCCAAGGATAAGAGGAGACAGCGCAGCTCTTCCTGGCCTCCAGCACGAAGACCAAAAGCACTTGCAATTCTCTGAGCAAATACAAGTGCAGATCATGCTGTCAAACCCTTATTTGATTTGTTTCTCTGGTGGCTCTGCACCATTTGCTTTCATTACTTTCTCTGCCCCATGCCATAGTCCAATAATGTAGCATCTGCCCAAGAAAAGGTCCGTTAATATAATTTACAAGTAGCTGACACTTTCTGCCTTGCCCAGGAGAGCAGACTCCCTGGGTACCCTGTTGCTTGGAAAAAGAGTTTTTTTCACAGTTATTCTGAGTGGGGTAAGTAACCTCCAAGCACTCTTTATTGCCTGATTTATCTCTGTGAAGTTACATTTGTCCCAAAGTTTTGATTCACGGCTTGAAATCCAGACTCTA
>NW_009258951.1:39674-59456 GCF_000687185.1 Egretta garzetta
GAAGGTGCCTCCAGCTCTTTGGGAATGGCCAAAGGGGGACACTGAGTCAGGGGAGGAGTGCCCCCAGTCTCCCACCTCACCAGGTGAGGCAGCTCTGACTGGATGATCTGCCTCATTTCCCCTAGAAATGCCTTTGAGACCGAGGTTAGGCTAAGTACATACCTATGTTGGTACGTACACGTGTATAAAAGCCTTGCTAAGGGCTTGTTGGGATATTAGGGGCAAAACCTGTTTCCTGAGGATGCTGTGAGGGTAAGGGAAGCACGTTGCTGTTGCTGGGTCCCTGCACCCCTTTGCTCTGAGGCTTCAGGACGTGGCCCTGCAACGATGGACAGAGGTCAGGGTCTGTGCCATGGAACGGTGCTCGCTCTGCGCCCCTTTTTTGGGAGCAGAATGAATCATCACTGCTATGGGTGCCAAACCCAGCACCCTCTGGGCTGTCAGCCTCATAGCCCCATGCCTAAACTTGCTGAAATCAGTTGGGGCTCCTGCAAGGCGGATGGCATCGCCCTGCACCTTTTGGCTGAGGAGCATCCAAACCGGTCCCACTGCCTTGCTGGAGCTCGCCTCGTGCCCACACCCTCACCCTGGCTCAGGGTATCGCTCCTGGGGAAACCACGCTGCTCCGCACAAGGCACATCTCACCACGGAGCCAGCATCACCCGGACCTTGAAGGTGATGAAACACCCCTGGCAGATGAGCCCCAGCCTGGGAGGGGGCAAACCTGTCTGTGAAAGGAGATCGTGCTGAGAGAAAGGTCCAGAAGAGAAAGAGGAATTTTCAGGAAAAGCCCCAACATCTCCAGCCACAGTGGTACCAGGCTTATTTAAATGGGTTTTCCTTGGCCTTCAGTTTCCAAGCGGCTCCAACACGTTGCAGGTGAAGGCTGCCTGTGCACGCAGAGGAGACAGGCAGGCAGTTTCTGTACAGGACTGGCCTGAGCCCTCCCACACACCGGGGCAGCAGCAGTGCAGGGGTTAACATGGAGCCTGGTCTCACCATCCACCTTCTGCCAAAGCCTTGTCCGAAAACCACGTTGGGGCTAACAAATTGATCCTGCAGATCGGCCAAGCGCGGGGGGCTGAGAGCTGCTCCCACCCCCGGGCAAAGGCAGGGAGATGGGCGCATCCCAGGTCCCTGCCCTGGACACCGGCTTTGCTGGAAAACTGCCTAAAGGCAAACCTTCATGGGTCTAAAAGAGCACCCAGCTGTACTTCCACTGTCATTGGTGTGCACAGGGCTGCATAGCCTAAACCTTCACCCTCTAGGTATTAAAAGGTACATTTAGCACTGAAATTCCTGGAGGATGCAAAAATGCACCAAGCAGGGAGAGTCCCGCTTTGCTCACTCATATTCAGTCCTCTCTTTTCCCCTGGTGCCTCAGACCCAAGAGGGTATTTGCATGGAATCAGGGTCTGTTTTTCTACCTCTGCTTCTGCCCTTGCTCTCACCTGCGGAAAGGAGATCCTCCTCCTGCCACCGCTGAGGCTGGAGCGAAGGCAGTGAATAGGGGGGCTTCAGAGGGGACAGCAGCAGTGTGGTGGCTCACAGCAAAGCGCCTCGTTGTTTTCTGAAAAAAACATTAAATTCTTCTCTTGGGGGATAAGCCTGTTTTTGCAGGGCTGGCACCAGACACAGAACAGCCTCTTGGATGCGGGAAAATTAGACCAGAAGGTCCTGAAGATGCCAGCAAGTGCCCATCAGCCACGTCACACCTGCAAGCATCCCAGCTGCTGAGAACAGTTACCCTGGGGTGACCTGTGAATTCGCACCCACCGGTGCCACAGCACAGGAGAGGACCCATCCTCACCAGCAAGGAGGGGACACAGCTGAAGTAAGTCCTTGGCAGAGCAGGGCTGCAGTGGGACCACATCTCCCAGCAGCTTGCCCTTGGAGATGCTCCCTCTGGGTGCTAAATTGAAAGGATACTGGATTGCTTGGCTTGCTCTTTCTTATTGTTTTAAATTGTTCTCCCAAATCCTGGCTCGAGCGCAGTCAGGCTTTGTGACCAAAATTATCACTGGCACAAAAAAGCCGGGTGTTGGGATCCCCTGAATGGGGCTGGATATCTCCAAATCTGTTTCAGAAGGTTTTGGGAAAAAACCATGAGCCGCACACAGAGTGTCTCACCGCTGGCCCCAGCCTCTCCCAATCCACATTTGTGCAATTTTATTCTACATGTATCATCCAAAGGCCCTGTTCAGCTCTGGAGCTGTTGCACCAGGGGAATGTTAAACGTTTGGGGCAAGGAGCTGGGAGGAATAGCAAGTGGACGCGGAGACCTCTCAAAGGCTGGCGCTTCCAGCAAGGGAGGAGACGCTCGCAGATACAACCTGTCAGATCAATCTCAGCTCCGGGGCTGGGTGGGTTCCTACTGCAACCCGGGGCTTCTGGAATTAGGCTACACTCCATTACATCTCCCAGTTACATCTACACAGGGACGATCAACAGAGAGACACAAATCCTCTTTCCAGGAGCAAAAACCTTTAAATGCTTCCAATTGCCACCCTCTCCCACCCTGACCAGGTGCAAATGGGTGCTTTTCAGTCCCATTAGCACCACTTACTGTGTTTTCTTTCTTTTAGCTTTTTGCTGCTGTAGATTTAATTCAACCATCCACCACGAAGTCAGCAGAAATCTCTCTCGTTTGTCTCCCTTATTCCATGGCAGGGGGCTGAAGAAGTCCTCACCTTGCAGGGCTCCCAGCTCCCACAGGCGGTGCTTTTGCATGGCACTGTTATGTTTCAGGCCCCTGCCAGATGGGCAGCGAGACAGGATTACCACAGAAAAACAGAAACAAAACCCAGCTCAAACCATTTGCTTTTCCATCTGTGCAAGGCAGTTGTTTAAATCAGCCCCGGCAGAGAGGTTTGGAGCTGGGGCCAGGATCAGTTTGGACAATTGAAGAGCTGCAGAGCGATGTAGGTCTTTCTTTAACCAGAGCAGAAATCACTTGAAGACCCAGGAGGAGCAAAGAGCTCTTAAACAGAGGGACCCAGACCACAGTGCAAATACAAGGCAGTACCTGGAAAAAGGCACCTTGAGCTTGGGGTTGCTAACAGGCTCCCAGGGTGGCTTAGAGCTGTAGGTGTGGGAGGGGAGAGGAGAGCAGGGCAGGCAGCAGCAACCCCCTCCCCTGTTCCTCATTAATAGAGCAGCAAGTCTTGATGGGTCTCCTAAATTATAATGACTTTCTTGTCATTAACTTGATTTCTTTCTGGTGACAGCAGCAGCAAATTGGTCCCAGCTGTTCTAAGCACGGGATGACAAATTAAAAGAAATTAAACCAAGCCAAGTGCTGGAGGGGTTGGTGTGCAGGGGAGCGGGTCCTTTGCGTCCATAATAATCTCAGGGCTGCAGTAATGGGGGCAGTGGGAGATGTCCAGAAGGGAGAAATGGGGGTCAGGGCTTATGTTTCTGTTTTGCAAGCAGGGTGCTGAAAAGCAGGTGCCTGCCACAGTGGGGTCTGGCCGGGCAGGGGACACCCCTGTGTGTGCTGAGGCCACTGCTGTGGGGGAGGACACATGGAAACTGATGGGTTGTGGGGTCTGGCCTTGCCAAGAGAGACAGGCCACACATAGGGATGCTTTTTTGGGGTGAAAGTTGCCTGAAGGCAACTCAGACCAACAAGCCAAAAGCCTGCCCTGAGGAAAGCAGGACCTTGTCCACTGCTTGCCGTAAACCTGTGGCCCCCCAGGGACTTCCCACTCCCAGGAGCAAACCCTGGCCAGGACCTGGCTGGGGAATGAAGAAGAGCAGCACTGTGGGGCTTCTTTCTGAGCCTGTGCTGGCAAGTGTCTGTCAGCAAAGGGTTTTTGTCAGCTGTCCCAGCAGAGGTCAAGCACAGGAGCTCAGGAAAAACAGATTTATTTCTGTGTCTTTATTTTCTACTGCCTGTTGGCAGCTCCTGTGCCTGCAGGCACCTGCCTGCCAGGACATGGAGAGGGGCTTTCTTGGGAAAGCCACTCCATCACGTCTCTGCCAAATACCTGCTGGGGACCCATGTCCTCCCCTCCTGGCAGCCCCGGGGTGATTCTTGTATGAAATAGAGCTTTTGGCCTGGCTTTTAGCCCCAGGGCCAGCTGGGACCATCCTGCGCAGGATGCGAGCTACGGGGGTGGGAGGGGATGTCTCACGCTTGGTCTCAGCATCATTAATGTGAGATGATCATTAATGCGAGACAGGCGCTCTACCTGCTCAGGAAAGATAACAAGAAAGATGTGTTTTGCCTCCAGATGCCTCTCGGACAGCTTTCTCCAATGTGTCACATTAAATAGTCCCAAACTGAGAAGGCAAACTTGCCCTGGCTGCCATGATAAGCACAAAGAGCGATAAAACCCTGTAATTAAAGTCTGCTGCTATAATAACGTTGCAGCAGGGACAGCTGGGGTCTAGCCCCGAGTGCAGGTCCGTGTCTTGGGTTTTGACTTGTTTTCATTGCATGTTCATTTTGGAGGGGGTCAGCTCAGGTACCCTTCAGGTGCAGAGAGGGAGGAGAAGCCATCTGGGCACGGTGGAGTGGGGGAGCAAGGGCTGTCCTGCCCTTCCTGACTGTAACGCAGACCGGGTCCTTAGCAGAAGCAAATACCCTCAAAACCACGTTGGAAGAGGAGCTGACCTCACAGAAAAGCACCTGATCTGTGGGGAGGCATTTCCCCTCAAGGGACTCCACCACTGCCATTGGGAACTTGTGCACATGTATCACTGCTCCTAAATCTGTATAAAACTAGATAGAAGTTAGCTTTTTCCAGTCTGGGCATCCCAGCCTTCCTCTTCACACTGGAATTTCTTCCACCCCGATGAGGACTGGAGAACCAGTGTCCCCTCATCCCCTTCCACTCAGGGACGAGGCCAGACCCCTGGGATGTATGCCAGGATGCTGGGGACCCCAAGCACGGCTTTTGTGGGCTGTGGGGAAGCCCTTGGCAGACTGTTGTTCTCCGGGTCAGCCTCAGGGTCTGCCACTTGCACCCCCAAGCCCTGGGGACCTGCTTGGGGATGATGCTCAGGACAATGTGGGGGGCCTTGGGCTGAGCCTGATCCCCCCAGCCCCACTGGCAATCGCAGCCAGTTGTTAGCAGTCCCTGCTTGCCCCGGAGCTCTAATCCACTTACTGCTGTGCTAATTACGCATCGCTTTCATTTCTTAACCAAAGTCCCCCCATGAACCAAATTAAGCATCACGCAGGCTCCTCTAACATCAATTCTGTCATCTTTAGCAACAACACATTGCGACAGGAGAAGGCGTGGGCTAACCAGACAGTCTGTCTCTTCTAACCTGTTGCAGTGGAGTTTAACCTTGCCCTGGGTGATGCTTGTGAAGGTGCCTGGTGGCTCTGGTGGGTCACTTTGCCCCTGAAATTGTCGCTGCATGTTGCTGCTAGGCTGTGGGGAAGGGCACTGTGCATGGCACCTCCATCCTTCCCATCACCCTGCCATGAGGACAGTGGTATTTCAGGCAGGGGGGCCCTTAAATAACACGTGGACCTGAATTTCTTGGAGATGCCCTTTGCCCATCTAGCCCCAGTGTGTCCTCTCCCTGCATGCCCTAAGCGGGGAGAGGTGGGGTACGGGGAGCCCATCCCTTCCCCACATGTGGCCCAGCCCCTCCAGGGCTGTTGGATTTGCTGTGACATGGAGAAAACCATCCCCGGTGTAGGTGACAGTCACACTGCCACGTGGCTGTGAGTCAGCCCGAGCATCCGGAGCCGTGGCTGAGCTCCTCCACCCAGGGCCCTTGGGGTGGGCTGTGCTTCCCATGCCACCTCTTCCCAGCCTCCCCGCAGCATATGTCTGCCTGGAACACTGGTTCCTGCGTGAGTCCTGCCTCTGTGGGAAGCCACCCAGGAGCCGGGCAGGAAGATGGGCTGCCTTCAGCATGGGGCTAAAAGCTGAGCCCATGGGTGTCCCCGAGGAGCAAAATCAAACCCTACATACATTGTATTTCCCTCACCTGTCAATTTGTCCTCCTGCCTACCTCTATGCTGCCCATCACCAGTCTGTAGTCACTAGGTGTTAGCTTTTCACCTCCACCACTATCCTGCAGTAAGACGAATAATTGAAATAGGGTTCAAATGCAGTCTAAATCAGTACCGAGCTCAGACCCGGCACATCCCTGCGCTTTCCTGGCATTTACATTTTCCTGCTTCCCTGCTCCCCTTGCAAAGGCTGGGCGCTCAGGGGGAAATGCTGCCGTGGCATATCCATGGCCAGGCAGCCCGAATCCACCCCACCACCCAGCCCCTGCCAGGGACCCTCACTCCCAGGTACATGAGGGCTTTGCCAAATTCACGCTGTGTGAGTTTTCCCCATACCACGGCTGCGCAAAGGAAGCGAAAAACAACCCTTCCCTTGGCTTATTGAGGAGGGGCAGCAAAAAAATCCGCTGGCGTTCACTGGAGCCATCTATCATGGCTCCAAATACACGAGGCAATTGCTGTAAAACTTGAGTTTGGCTCCGTAAAGGAAAAAAAAATACCACCCCATGCCTGTTGCAAACAACCACAGCACAAAAAAAAGCCTTACAAGGCTGGGGCAGCCTCATAGATGGATTGCTTTCTAATCCCCAAAGCTACGGTGATAAATCTTTTTATTGGAAGCTCTGGAGTTACTGTGTCACTCAGAGTGTGCGGCAGCGCAGGGGAAAACAGCTCCATGAGCTGCTGGAAGAGAGGGAGCCTCCTGGGAGCGGGGCTGGAGGTGATGGAGGAGGGATGGGTGCTTGCCATGGGGGTGCTGAGCAGACACAGAACGGGCAGGAGGGTTCCCCTGGGGCCAGGAGTGGGTGGTTGGGCAGGAACTGGCTGTTGGACAAGACACTGCTGTAAATCTGGGAGGACAGATGGACAACTTTTGGGGACTGGCTCTTTGGAAACAAAGCGTTTGCAGAGGAGATGGTGGCATGGAGCCTGACCTGGCCACATGCTCCATATTGCAGGGACAGAGAGATGTTTCCTCCAGCTCCAAGTGAGGACCGGGAGCAACGGCATCCACACTCCCCCAGCTCCCAGCCCCCCAGCGTCCCTTTGCTCTGACCCCTCCAGGCCCCCTTGGATCCTGAAAGGATCATTTAGTGGGTGAGAACTCACAGGCAGTGTTTTGGGATCCTCCTTCCCCCACAGCCATCCTGAAGTGCCAGTCAATTCCCCAGCCAGTTACATGGTTGGGAGCAGCAGGAGCAACTCGCCCCATCCCCGGCTTCTGCTACCTCCCCCTGCTCAGGGCTCTTTGCTTCTATACCACCTCCCCAGCAGGACTAACCCCTTTAATCTACACCAGGAAGGTCCCCTCTAATTTACACCAGGAAGGTGGCAGGGGACCAGGCTGACCCTGAGGATGCAGGACAGTGGGGAGCATCGTCCTTGGAGCAAACAGTCTCCAAAATTTTCTTCCTGGGGACTGCAACGAGCCTGAGGCAGGCGGGAGTCGGCAGCCACTGCCTTCCCGGTAATGGACAGGTGTAAAACCCTCTTTGTGAAACTGTTCTCCCCTGGGAGATCGGTTCCTTTTTTATAAGGTATCATGCCCTAACTGCAGCTTTTACTAAAATTCATTATGGGATTAAAGGGCTTGCCCGGGAGCCTTTGATTGCAGCATCTCTCATGAGCCCAGCTGGCATGCAGTACCTGGGGACTTGGTGTTGTCTCCACACTCTCTCGCAAAACCCTGGCCAGGGGAGCAAAGTTTGCCCTCATATCTCCACCTGAGAGACGCCATCGGCCGTGCTGCAGCTGTGTTTTGGCAAGCCTTTGGGATGCTTTTCAGGGTGATCCCTAGCCCAGCTGCATGTGGGGTGGGCGGTGGGGCAGCCCCCAGCATTGCTGCCCAACACGCCAGGACCTCAGCAGCACATTCCACTCCTGCATCTCAGAGAGGGGAATTTGGGGTAGCTGATGAGGATGGGGAGTCCCAGATCAAGGGACAGCAGGGCAGCTGGGGACACAAGGCTGGATGAAGGCAAAGGTAGTGCCTCCACCTTTCTGGCTGCTCTGTACTCCACTCCAGCAGTGCTGAGCCCCAGGAGCCCCCAAAAAACCCCGGACACACACGCTGTCCTCTGGCACTGACCAAGGGAGCTCAAGCTGCAGGGGCCCCAGCCATACCCCTGCACAGCCCAGCTGCTCACAAGCAAGGGGACGTGTCTTCCTGACCCATGGCACGAGGGACCCCAAAGCTCCATGCGGGCGGCTGTTGCTGCGTCATAAAATGCTATCGACTGCCTATTAAAAAGCCATTCCCTGGAGATTTGCGGCTGGGGAAGCGGTCGGGTGAAGTGAGATGGGGCAATAATGGCCATCAAGGAGGCATCAGTCACGTCCACCTGCGCAGCAGTGACGAGGGGCCCCGCGCAGCTGCCAGGGCGCTGGCCCCTGCCGGGACCGTCAGCGATGAGAGCTGGAGAGGGAAGAAAATCGATGGATCTCGATGCCCTTGGCCACGTTGACATACTCCGGACCCCAAAGTGCAAAGCTACAGCAGCCCCACACCCACCCTCACCCAGCAGCACACAGCAGGACCCCACAAGGGCCGAGGAAGGGCTTTGCCCACAGCAGACCCTGCTTTGGGATGGGGAGTGGGGAGGGGAACTGGCATACTGCCTGGCGCTTGCTTCTCCAGTATTTCTGCTCGGGTGCCCGGGTGAGCCCACTGGCACATCCACGCTGCCCAGCGGCATGGCTGTGGGACACCAAGCCAGGGGAGCCTCCCCGGGGGGACCAGGGAGGAGCTGGGGATGGGGAAGTTGTGCAAGGCAAGAGCTCAAGCTGCTCGGACAGCCCCTTGGGTGGCATTTCGGAGCCTCAATATTTTATCCTGTGGGAGGACCTGGCGTACACCAGGAAGTCAGTGGCATCGATCTCAGACAGTAAATCGATGGGTCCTTCCAGCCCGGGGAAGCACGACCAGCCAGCCTGCACTTCCTGGCATTTTTGTGACATTTCCTGAGCCGTGCGTCTGGGGACAAATTGATCGCCACCGCTCCGGAGGCAGCTCCCCCTCTGCAATGGCTCCAGCCCAGCCTGGCCAGAGCATCATGGAGACCAGGAAGGCTGTGAGCATCCCACTCACGCCTTCCCTGCCATGCCTAGCCCTGCAGACCTGTCATGGCAGCAGAGCCGCAGGCAGAGCCAGGGGGACACCCCCGCTGCCCATCACCCCCCGGGAGGACGGCCCAGGTTCAGTCCTGTGCTGGGAGCAGAGCTGGGTCCTGGGGGATGCAACCAGGGCACAAATCAGGCCAAAGGCTTTTTTTAATTCTCAATGAAGCTCGGCCTGTGCCGGGCAGGGATGGAGGAGGGGTCCCCACATTTCCCGGGGGTGCAGGGGGCCACAGTGGGCTGAGAAAGAGGAGGGTGGCACCCACCAGATGCACATTGGAGGGGGGAGAGTGGGGTGCATTTGTGGGGCACTGGGAAGGCGCAGAGCTGTGCCTCAGTGCTGCAAGCAGCCTGGGGCTGCCATGGTCCTGTATTTCCCCCTGCAGGCTCCAGCTCTGGAGGGAGCAGCCCTGCTCCTTCCCCTGCCCTCGGGGGGCTGGGGCGGGAGGAAGGCTGGGAGCAAGGAGCCATAAGGCATCCTGCAGCCAGACACCAGCTGGCACCACCGAAGGGATGTGCAAGAAAATCAGGGGCATGTTGGTGCCAGAGGACCCTGGGGAGGTCTCGAGGGAGAAGGCAATCACAGACCTTTTTTTCCCCACTCCATGCCATGCAAAGCTCTCCTACCTCCATGGGTCTCAGCCCAGGTGCGAGCACCTTTTGGGGCACCCATTCAGCACGGTGTCCCAAAACAGTCTGGGATGCCTGATAGCCCTGACACCTGAACCTGCAGGCTCACCCTGCTGGGCCGGGAGGGATAGGATGTTTTGGGGGATTGCTGGTATATCCCTGACATAGAAGCCAGCACCACCCCAGCTTTGGCCAGCCCCAGTGCTGAGCGCAGCAAGTGCAATGCATCCAGGACACAGCGTGGCCACCTCTGCCATGCCCCGGAGCAGCGCTGCCAAGAAAACCAGCCTTCATATCCCAGAGGGATGGCACAGAGAGGCAGGGACGCCTCCATTGCTCCTGCCCCACTCCCCACCACAGGCTGGGTGCCACAGTCAGATGGATGCTGGTGGTGGGAAAAGCCAGTCCTGGTCCCCTGCATCCTCCTGCTCATCAGCAGAGGGATGTTGCATGCATGGTGGCCTGGCCCCCCTCCACCTCCTCCAGCTCATACTCCTCGGCTTCGGAGAGGGGCAGCCCATTGGTGCCCGGCATGGGCTCACATTCGGTGCTGCGGGTAGTGGCGCGGGTGATGCTGGGTGAGTATTTCTGTGACCATGGCGGGCGGTGGCCAGGGTGGCACATCACCTCCTTGAACATCTCCCGGAAGCGGGTGGACATCAGGTTGTAGAGGATGGGATTGGCGGCTGAGCTCAGGTAGAAGAAGACGCCCGAGATGATGTGGACGTACTGAAACATGTGGAGCATATGGCTGGTCCAGGTGGAGACAAAGCTCCAGACGAGGCGGTCGGTGTGGAAGGGGGCCCAGCAGATCCCAAACACCACCACCAGCACAACTGTGGGGAGCCGAGGAGCTGGTGTTACTGGGGGAACAAGGCTCACTCCTCTGGGGACCTCCAGTCCCTGGCTAATCATTGCCCTGTTTTAGCTTTGGCCATAGCAAAGAACGCACAAAAAAGTATGGGAGAGAGGAAGAGGGAGAGGGGAAGGGCCCCCCAATGCTTTTGTTGACCTGCTGCTGTGGAGGGTCTGGACGTATGTCTGGGCAGGATTTCGCTCCCTCCATCTCCTGCCAGGGCTGCTCCAGGTGCTGCTGCACCATGCGTCTCTGCTCCCCATCAGCAGGCAGCTGCCCACATTGCAGCCCCATGGCATGGCTGGGGGATGCCTCTGCGGGCATCCAGCCTCTGGGCACTCTGCCACCTCTGCCAGCAAAGCAAAAGCACTCCCTGCTAACCAGGTAACCCATGGGGCACGGCCAAGTCCAAGGAGCAAGAGGTATTTTCACCCTCTTCTTGTGCTCTGTATATTTTTTTTTTATAACCCAGCTCTGCTGATGCATACCCACATGATGCCATACCTGTGCCATGCTACATCTCCACGGCATGCGGGGACAAGTTCCCCTTTGTCACCCTCCCAGCCCTGGTGCCAGGGGAAGCTGGAGAGAAGTCTGGGAAGACTTGTCTGGGATGTGACAGAGAAGCAGCCCTGGCCCTGCCGATGGACTGGGCTGGGCAACCCGCCATCGCTGTGCTGTCACGGGGCTGGGAGCACGCGGAGGTCAGCATGCCAGGAAGAGACAGCTACCCAAGGGCAGCCAGCTCCTGCTGCTGGGAAGGGGTCCAGAGGCTGCAGGGATGCTGATGGGGAGGGGAGCAAGGGTGCAGAGCAGTGGGATGGAGGGGTGCTCCAGCCCAGTGCATCATTGTCCCAGGTCAGTCGCAGAGGCTGTGGGGCTGGGTAGGAACTGGTCTCTCTCTGGGAAATACCACCACCACCAGCAGCACACAAGGTCTGGGCTGGGGGATGGGGGGCAGGTTTCCCCATCCCATCCCATCCCATCCCATCCCATCCCATCCCATCCCATCTCCTTTCCCTTTCTCACCCAGCACTTTCCTAGAGGAGGAGAGGTCTCGTGGCCAGGAGGTATCTGGCATGAGCAATCCCCACCACTGGACCAGAGCCACCAGTTCTGCCTTTGCCTCAACACCCCACGAGCCAGCCCCACAGCCTTCCTCCAGGATGACCCAGCAGCTCTGGACTGGCTGTGCCTCAGTTTCCCCCCAGCACCCTCCCAATGCAGCCTTGGGAGACACTTCCTGGCTCTGCCCATCCCCAGCATCAGAATCCCCAGTATCGGACTCACAGAGCATCTTCGTGACCTGCCTCCTCTTGACTTTCTTCTGCCCCCAGGCATTGTGGCAGTCACGGCCACCAGCGGACTTGGCTCCCAAGGCCTCCAGCATCTTCTCTTTCCTGAGCTGTAGTCCGATGAGCAGGTAGAGAATGCTGATGGTCCCCATGGGCAGGAAGAAGAAGACGATGGTGGTGATCTGGATGACAAGGTTGTAGGTCAAGCGCGGCTTCACCAGGGTGCAGATCTCTGAATCGGGCACCCGCCCTCGGCCAGGCACGTAGAGAGGCTGCAGCCCATGGAGGCTGGTGTTGGGGATGGAGCAGATGACCGACAAGACCCAGATGGTGACGATGACCCTCTTAGCATGATTCCTGGTCACCACGTACTTGGCCTTGAGCGGGTGCACCACGGCGATGTAGCGCTCCACGCTCAGGGCTGTGACATTGAGGATGGAGGCGAAGCAGACAGCCTCAAAGAGCAGCGTCTTGAAATAGCAGCCGCTGGCGCCCAGCAGGAAGGGGTAGTTGCTCCACATGTCGTACAGCTCCAGAGGCATCCCCAGCAGCAGCACCAGCAGGTCAGAGACAGCCAGGCTGAACAGGTAGTAGTTGGTGGGCGTCCTCATGAACCGGTGCCGGAGGATGACGATGCAGGTGAGCGTGTTGCCCACAGCTCCCACCACGAAGATCAGCAGGTAGATGACACAGACAGGGACAAAGAAGCTGGACCGTCGAGGTCCCAGGTACTTATCCCGCAGCTGCTCCTCTGTCAGGTTGGCATCCTTGGGGTCAAACAAGGTCTCTGGGTGAGTTCTGTTGCAGAGATCAGGGCTGATGGGCTCCATGGGAAAGTCTCGCTGGGGCAGGGGGAACTCAGGGCCAGAGCAGTTGACGTAGGGATTCATGGCTGTGGAGAGACAGGGAGGTTTGCGGGATGCTTTTCCCAACCCCTCTGCTGCCTCTTGCTCCCTCTGCCCCCTCCCTGTTGATGTCAGGGTGTCAGGATGATGCTGATCACCATGGCTCTGCACCCTCGCACTCATCCTGACACAGTCCCAGCCTTTGCTTTGGAAACCACCCAAAATCTCTCCCCAGCCTCCCTCTAGGATTCCAAGCGCTCCTTACCCCATTTCCCATCCACAAACAATCCTGGCAGCTCCCCAGCCCACCTTGGCCCCTTCGCCCTGCCATCGGGGGGTGTCAGCGGGGTTGTCCCCTCTCCCTTCTCCCAAAGCAGAGCAGGATACAGCCCCAAAGCCAACCCCAAAAATCGATCCTGGTTACAACTCTACCAGCCATGCAGAGGGGTTCATAAAACAGCCAGAGGGAAAATTGATTTTTCCAATCCAAGAAGGACTTACGACTTGTTGGGACGCTCCAGATGAAGGCTGAGGTCCCACTACCCCTGCGCTGGACGGGGTCGGGCTGGGGAGGGAGCGTGGGAGGGGATGGAGTCTTCACTGCCTTAAGAGGCAGGCTAAGGAAATCTTCCTGCTGCTCTTCCCTCAGAGCTCAGCTTGGAGAAGCCGCCTGCCCTTATCCACCTTCTCCCTCTTGTCCTCTGTCAGCAGAGAGCGTGGATGAGAGCCGGGGGTGCCGGGGGCTTCCTCTCCCACCGCTGGGCAAGCAAAGCCCAGTGCTGAGACCCTACCCCTGCCGGGGGCTGACTCCTCGTTTGCAAAGCAGCACTGCCAAAAAGATGCCCTTGAGAAAGAGAGAAAGAGGAAATACGTTAAAGTAATAAACTCCATTGACTCTAGGAGAGTCGCGGGGGAGGGCGGCACAGCCATCTCCAGCCCCACCAGTAGCCTTCGCAACACAGGGATTTGCCATTTGCGTGGCCTCCGTGGTGAGGGATCCATCGATCGTCCCCACTGCCGTCCCGACGCGGCCAGGCGTGGGGGCCATGCGGCACCCAGCTGTCCTGTCTCCTCTGGGGGTGATGCAGCCGGACCCAGCAGCTTCCTGGGGTCTCCCTGCATCCAGATGTGAAACCCCAGGGTCACCCAAATCACCTTACCATGGAGCAGGTGGCTCCAGCCAGCTCCTGTCACACTTTGATGCGAGGAAGTTGCTGCGATCGCAGTTGCTGCTTCACCCCACGCCAGGGTCTGCTCCCTCCCCACGCCCAGTGTCTGTCTGTCTGTCTGCGCTCCTGCCTGTCCTCTGTGCTGGCATCCCATCCTGCTGACAACGCCCGGGTTCGGTAGCCCTGCGCGGATCCGTGCACACAAGCATGCACACATATGCACACACACATGCGTGCACTCACATATAAGCGCACATACACGCATGCACACACATATAAGCACACAGATATGCACACACACACGCGTGCATGCACATATAAGCACACAGACACGCACATACACGCATGCACGCACAGACATGCACACACTCACGCGTTCCTGCGCCCCACAGACGCGTGGCAGGGCTGCGCGTCCCCGCTCCACCCGCGGCTCCTCTCTCCTCCAACACGCGCTTTACCGGTCCCAGCCCAGCCCGGAGCCGGCTGCTCCTGGCGGGGAGGCGGCTCCGTGCGACGGCAGAGAGCAATGCCACGCCGCGGGACGGGCAGGCACCCGTGGGCACAGGCACACGCATCGGTCCCTTCATCCCCTCCGAAGGTGGCAGGACCCAGGGTCCCCGTCCCGTCCCCCCCAGGGGATAACACCTGGAAGGGCTCTGGCATCCCGGGGACCCTCCTCGACCGAGCCTGTCCCAGCACCATCCTTGCTGTGCACGGAGGCACCTGGCTGGGCCGGGTGGGAGATGGAGCTGGAAGAGCCTCTGGCAGGGCTGGGTTCAAGCAGGGGGGACAAGGATCTTGGAGAAGGAGCCTGGAGAGACCTGCCTGGAGAGACCCCTCAGCCCCGTGCCCCCTGCTCCCACCCAGGCTGAGCCCCAGCACAGCTCACTGCACCGCTGAGCCTGATGCCTACGGCCAGGCCACAAGGAGCTGCCTGGATCCAGCAGCCTCCAGCGCCAGGACACTGCCCTTGGGGTCCTGCACCTTCAAATCCCTCTCCTGATGCCAGAGCACACAGCAGACAGGAGCAGCACCACTCACCCGTCTTCTCTCCCACAGCCCAAGGGGGAAACTGAGGCACCAAATTCCCACCAGTGCCCTCTTTCCCAGGAGGCTCAGTGCCTTCAGGAATGCTCTGCCTTGCTGCTGTTGCAGCGGGAAGCAAATAGAGCCTGGCTGCAACCAGAGGCGATTGGCAGTGGCACAAATGTCCCCGGGGCCAGCGGGCACAGCCTGGCACTGGGGCAGAGCACCCAGCACAGCCCCTGCTCAGGGGCCACCCATGCAGGCTGCACCCCCTGGCACACTGCTCCAGAGCACCCTTGGACTGAGGGGTGCCAGCTGGGTGCTGGGGGTGACCACAGCACCCCATTTCCCTGCTGGCTGGTGCAATAAAGCCAAAGGAGAGCAGCAGGGGACAGCACGCAGGGGGAAGAGGGTGGCAGGTGGGATCAGTGTGCTTGGACCAGCCCAAGGGGGTGACACACACAGTGGGAACTGACCCCCCAAAGCCCTGGAGACATTTTTCCTCACTGTTTTAATACGATACAAAGATCCTGAAAGCCTTGAGAGTGCTTGACCCACACGCTGCCCCTCCGCACAGGCTGGCAGCAAAGGCAAAATCAGCCCACAGCCTCCCTGGCCCGCAGCCTACTGTGCTGGAGCAATGGATCTGTGCCTGGCTCTGTCCCCACCAGGTAAGGATGATGGGGGGGAGGAAGGCCAGAGGGATGCCAACAGAACAATTGCTGCAGCACCGCATGCTGGTGCCAGCCCCAAAGGGCTGCATGTCCAGGTCTGTAGCAGAGCTCGATGCTCAAAGAAATTTCAGAGCAGGCGAGGGATGATAGGACTCGACCAGCAAAGCTCTGGGTGGGCTTGGTGGCCCTAAGCTGGCCCAGCCTGTGCTCCTGGCAGCAAACAGGCTGCAGAGGGGAGCTGGCAGAGCAAACACACAGAGGGCAGGAAGGGTCCAGAGCTGCCCCAAGATGTGACTTTCCTCAGAACATCTCTCGGAGCAGAGGAGAGGAGCTTGCTGAAGCCAAAGGGCTGGAGGCTAAATGGCTGTAAACAAGACATTACGCAAGGGAAAAAACCAACAAGCTGGAAATAATGTCTGAAACTGGGAGGGAAAAGAGGTGCTGCCTGCTCCTACAGGAGTGATGAAGGCAAAGAAACCTCATCCCCTCTGAGCATGGACACGGGCTAAAACCCAGGGGTTTATGTCACCAGGCTGGTGACAGCAGGGACATGACACAGGGACAGCAGCCAGGCGATGCTGGCAGGGGCTCAGCAGTGCTGGCTTGGCAGATGCTGGGGTGGGCAGCAGTGCCTGGGTGGCAGAGCCAGAAGCAGTAGCTGATGGGCACAGATTTCTGTCCCTGCCTCCGGATGGAGCTCAGGCTGCTTTTTCCCCAGGGAAGGGGATGGATCCCTGCTGGTGCAGAGGCAGGTTGTGCTGTACCACTGAGGCACCAGGAACCTGAGCAAAAGCCTACTTGAGAGGTTGCATCGGGGGATGAAGCATTCCTGGAAACATCTCTCTCATTCTCCATCCTTTCTCTCTCCTTTCCATCCCTCATCTGCCTCCCCCTGTTCCCTGGCCACCCTGCTGAGCAGGCACACAGTACAGCCAGCTCCCAGCATGGTCCCAGCTACTCACTGAGCTCTGTGCACTGTGGCATGGCCATCTCCCCCATCCTTGGGACAGAGGCTGTTCCCTGCATGCAGCCATGATGCCTCCCACCCCTGTTCTGTCCTCACCCCTACCTGGGCTTTGCTGCAGGGCAGCCCCTGGAGCTCTGACCTGTGTCCTTGTCCCTGCAGGGACTCCCGCAGCTCATTTGTCCTGCACCTCCATGGGGATGAGGGAACGTCTGCTGGGACTGAGGGGTTTGGAGGTTGCTTGGGTTGGAGCAAAGCAATGGGGATGCTGCTGAGCTCTTACCAAACTTCAACATGTTTCCCAGAAGTCTCCTTTCCTAGCTGAAGACAACAGGCACATGGTAAGGATGGTCTGCAAGGAGCAAGGAACACACAGGGTTCACTCAGAGCTGAACTATGGGGTCCATCCTTTCCCCCCAGGTTGCCAGATCCTGGCTTCCAGGTGGTGACAGAGGTCTCTTGCCCTGCTTGACCATGGGCCAGGTCTCCTAGCCCCGGTTTTGCTGGGACACAAGAACCACTGGACCAGGGGTCCTTCTCTCTTTGCATCCCTTTTTCCGTCGCATCAGCTTGCTTGGACCATCCCCTGTAACGGGGGCCTCAACAGCTGCTTCCACCCTGCCTGCTGTCATATCTCTTTGGGAGGAGTTGGTAGCTCTCAGGGACTAGCATATCACTTCTTTTCCTCAGCATCTCTGTTTCTTGCTGCCCCTCCTGAGTCCCCGCAGGCCTGACCGTGCTTCAGAGTGATCCATTCTGGTTTTCAATTTTCTGATAAATCAAATAAGCAGGAGGTGGCAACCCCGCTTCCACTGCTGCTCCCCCACTGCTTGAAGGGGGTGAACTGCACAAGGGAGCACGACCCTTCAGTCTATTCCCCTTATCAGGTACTTTATTGTGTTAACCCTGGGCAGGGAGGATGGCCAGCAGCATGCCAAAACCCACTCCTCGCACAACCAGTCAGCCACAGCCCAGCCATCCCCATGGCCAGAGCATCTCCAGGCTGGGCTGGAAATTTCAACAGCACGTAGGCAAGCCAGGGCTGCCCACAAGGCTTCTTCCTCCTGCTCCCTGCCATGCACCCATCCCTCCCAGTGATCCGACCAGTGCAGAGGTAGCTGGGTCCCTCCACGTGCAGGTAATGCTGGCACACAGAGGTTGAGTGAGGCCCTGTCTGCAGCATTGCCAGGAGAATTAAGAGGCCAAAAGAGAAGACAAACAGCAGCTTTGAAGCTTGAGAGCTGCAGCCCTAATAACCAACTGCTTCCACTCCCAGCTCTTTTCAAGGGCGCATCACTCACAGTAATTACAGGGTAGATCAGCACAGACTTTTATAGAGCTGTCTGTGCTCCGTCCCCTCCATTTCTTCCCCTGCTTTGCAGTTTTAATTAACACACTCTGGTCCTGAGCACAAAAAGCCACCGAGCCACAGAGAGACTCTGCATCTGAGAGGGAAACTGAGGCACAGACAGTCACTTGTCTCCTCCATGCCATCCTGCAGCAGGCAAGAGCCCCTGGGGTACATCCCTCACTGCCACTGAAACAAGCTTTGCAGGGTATTGCTGCTGCAAATCTTCCTGGGCAGTGATAGCCAGCACGGACGGAAAGGGGTTACAAAGCTTTGGGACAAGAATGAACCCTCTCCCCTCAGAGAACAAGCAAATCTCTCAGCCATGGGGCTATAAAAGGGACTTCTCTCCCTGCTGGGAGCCACCTACTGGAAGGTGCCCCTCTTTGGTCACCTGGGGGTGATGTGTCCAGAGGATGCATCTCAGAGCAGGAGGATGCTCATTTTGGTTCCCAAGGCCGGGAAGGGCCACTCAGACCCTCAGGGCACCAGACAGACCTGGATCTGTGCAATTTTGTAGTAACATAACTGAGGATTAATGCAGGTCACTGGGGTGGCCTTTCCAAAGCAGCACTGCAGTCATTTACCCAGCAGAGCCCACCCCCACATCCTTCTGTCTGGTGTGGGACACCCCCCTTCAGTAATTTTTTGGCCATCGTTACCCTGCACATTTCCAGTCACTAACTTTCCAGAGGCCTTTTTCCACTGTGTAAAAGCCGTACCTGCTCCCAAAATCTCATCTCAGCATTGTTACCTCCTCAACCCCTCTCGCACAGCCCAAGCAGGTGACATCTTAACCTCTCCCAGTAGCAACAGCTCTTTCTAGATCTCCAAGTTCCCTTTTCTGAGCTGATCATAACTTGCCAGCACCCTTTCCGGCGTGCAGGCACCCAGCAAAGGAGCCCGCAAGGAGCCCTTGCTCACCTGGGACAGCTCACTGCATCCCCATGGGTACCCTGCTCACAGCCCAAAGTTTCTCCCTGCAGCAACCACTGCACCTAAAGCCCCACAGCTCATCTGAGAAATTGCTGGGAAGGGGCATTTCTCCTCCACCCCAAAGTGGGCTGAAAGGAGAAAGAAGGGGGTAAAAAAAGTAAAAAAAGACCATTTCAATGTTCACTGGGATAAAAGCAATCAGCTTTCTAAGGAACAGCAAAATTGGCTTCTGCTCCACGGCTTGTATCCCCCAGGTCTGCTGGGGGGACAGGGAAGGCAGGCACTATCTGAGCAGGTATTTGGGCTCCATGGCAACCATAATTTTGCTAATCAGGGCCAACACAGACTTGAAGTGCTTTTTCACCTGGCAGGAGCACTAGGCTTTTACAGGTCCCCATCAGGCCAAATTGCCTGGGGGTGCTGCCTTGGCCATGCCCCCTGTGCAGTGATGGAGCGGGATGAGGACTGGCTGCAGCCAAGGGCATCCTGACAAGATGAGGGGATTCAGTGTGCCCTCAGTAAATTTGCAGACAACACCAAACTGGGTGGTAGTGTTGATCTGCTTGAGGGGAGGAGGGCTCTGCAGAGAGACCTGGACAGTCTGGATCAATGGGCCAAGGCCAACTGTATGAGGTTCAACAAGGCCAAGTGCCGGGTCCTGCACTTTGGTCACAACAACCCCATGCAGTGCTACGGGCTCAGGGAAGAGTGGCTGGAAAGCTGCCTGGCGGAAAAGGACCTGGGGGTACTGGTTGACAGCCAGCTGAATATGAGCCGGCAGTGTGCCCAGGTGGCCAGGAAGGTCAATGGCATCCTGGCCTGTATCAGAAATAGTGTGACCAGTAGGAGTAGGGAAGTGATAGTGCCCCTGTACTCGGTGCTGGTGAGGCCGCACCTTGAATACTGTGTTCAGTTTTGGGCCCCTCACTACAAGAAAGATGTTGC
>NW_009258951.1:59613-62025 GCF_000687185.1 Egretta garzetta
AGGGAAGTGGTTGAGTCACCATCCCTGGAGGTATTTAAAAGATGTGTAGATGTGGTGCTTAGGAACACGGTTTAGTGGTGGAATGGCAGGGGTAGGTTAAAGGTTGGACTCCATGATCTCAAAGGTCTCTTCCAACCAAATTGATTCTATGATTCTAAGCCACACAGCCCCAGTGCTGCATCCCCCATCCAGCACGAGGCTCAAGACCGTGATTTTCTATCAAGGCCAGGATGAATCACCCAAGATCAAAAAAGCATCAGGTTATTTCTCTCTGAGCTGCAGGTATGTCTGTTGGCCAGGGCTTTGCTACTAACACACTCTTTTTCTGCCTCCCCCTTGCCACCTCCTTCAGATCCTGCTTGACACTGCCCCATGGCTCCACGTGGGGTTGGCAGAGGTGGTAGAGCAGATGCTGGCACCAGGAGCAGCAATGGAGATAGCATTTTGTACCCCTTTCCAGCATTCCTGGGGAGGAGAGGTACAGCTGCATGCAGGGAGGTCTTGCATCCCCCAGCCCCATGCTCAGGGCATGGCTACTGCCACATTTTCCTTAACCTGGAAAATCTCAGCTTGGGGGAAGACGAGAGGCAGCCCGGGGCTGTGGCACAGTGCTCTGGGGCCCCAAAGAACAGCAAACCAATTGTGATGGAAATCCCTTGTTTTGGCTGAAAGGTGCTCCATGGCAAAGGCTGCAACACACTTGGTGGGCAGGAGGGGCTCGGCACCCAGCCAAACCAGCCCTGCCTTCACCCAGCAATGCAGCCAAGCCAGGGGACACCCAAAGGAGCATTTCACCAGCTGAAAATATCCTAGACAACCCATAATGAGCTTGGGATCACCTCAGCTAGAGCAAGACCCTCTCTGGAGCACATTTAAACGGAGCACGGATCCAGGGCATCTTCCCAAGCATCAAGGAGTCACTTTATGGTCTCTATTTATTCCCTTCCAAACCTCCTCCTTGTGAGTTATCAAAGACAGATAACCACATGGCACAGCACAGGGACAACCTCTCTCCCCATCCTTCGGTTCAGAGCCGCTTTGCATTTGCAAGTTGATTTAAAGTGTCCGCTAGATCTCCCAGGATTGATTGCCATGACTTTTAATAGCTCTCCCACCCAGCCCATGGTAGATACACATTCCCTGCCTGCACATTGCTCTCAGCACCTGATTCATAAGCCTTTAAATGGGGCTGGGAAGAGGTTTTCAGCTAGAAGGAGAAGCAGCTGCTTGAGCTCTGCAAATCCTCATTTGCAAATAACACCAGGCAAGGAAGTAAAATCTGTGATGGGATCCCATTTGCCACATGGTGACTCACTCTCCGAGTCAAGATCAAACCCTCTAAGCCATAAACCCCCCCACAACCAGATACAACATCCCAATGAAACACAAACGTGGCAGCAAATAGAGATGTAGGCTAGAAAGAGGGAAACTCATCATGGGGTCTGTAGTGGAAATATCTTATACTGGTTGCTGACACCTTTACTGGTTAACTGGGAGAAAAAAGGGCTGAGGGTAAGAGGGTGGCTGCCTGGGGGAGAAGAGCAGGGAGCCCTCCCCATATCCACAGCATCCTCTTGCAAGGCACAGAAAAAGTTGTGTGGGGCAGGTGGGACAGGTGAGAAGGCTTTGGAGAGGGTCACACTGACCTGACAGTCACCCGGTCACCTGAAACATCACAGCAGTTCCAGACACAGCATTTCAACCACGTATGGAGCCTGGTGTTGACTGTAAGGGGGGCGGGGGGGATGATGTCCTGGCAGAGCTGGGCTTGGGGTGCCTGGTGATGACCCAGAACCCAGGACCTCCCTACCTGGCTGGCAGCTAAGGGTGCTGCCAACCCTCCACACCAACCTGCCTGTCCCACAGGCCACATTCAAAGCCCTTTTCACACAGAGCCCAACTGCCAGGCATGGGACAAGATGCTCTCCCTGCATCTTTAGGGTTCTGATCAGCGGGGCAGAGTCCAGTTGGATGCCGGTAGCTAGTGGAGTTCCCCAGGGCTCAGTACTCGGCCCAGTCTTGTTCAACTTGTTCATCAATGATCTGGACGAGGGGACGGAGTGTACCATCAGCAAGTTTGCTGATGACACAAAACTGGGAGGAGTGGTTGATACGCTGGAAGGCTTCCCTGCCATTCAGCGGGACCTGGACAGACTGGAGAGCTGGGCGGAGAGGAACCTGATGAAGTTCAACAAGGGCAAGTGTCGAGTGCTGCACCTGGGGAGGTCAAACCCCATGCATCAGTACAGGCTGGGGGCTGACCTGCTGGAAAGTAGCTCTGCTGAGAGGGACCTGGGAGTCCTGGTAGATGACAAGCTGACCATGAGCCAGCAATGTGCCCTTGTTGCCAAGAAGGCCAATGGTATCCTGGGGTGTATTAAGAGGAGTGTGGCCAGCAGGTCGAGGGAGGTT
>NW_009258951.1:62193-65991 GCF_000687185.1 Egretta garzetta
GAGGTTTCAGTTGAATATGAGGAAAAACTTCTTTACTCTAAGGGTGACAGAGCACTGGAACAGGCTGCCCAGGGAGGTTGTGGAGTCTCCTTCTCTGGAGATATTCAAGGCCCGCCTGGATGAAGTCCTGTGTAGAATGCTCTAGGAGAGCCTGCTTTAGCAGGGGGGTTGGACTAGATGATCTCCCGAGGTCCCTTCCAACCCTTGCGATTCTGTGATTCTGTGATCTTCCCTATGCAAGAAGTACCAGACTCTGTTCCAGGTCCTGGGACAGGTTTTTGCTCAAAGCCTCTTTCCAGGTGCTGATAAACTTCAGGGTTTGTTCTGTATCCAAAAGATACAGGCTTGTTCTGTATCCAAAAGATAAATTCAACTCAAAAAAGTGGGACACATGAACACACTTTCATTTTTTCCAGCAGAAAGTTCATGCTTCAGCTAGAGAGAACCAAAATTCAAGGCGTACTACAAGCTCTTAGGGATGCCAACACAGCAACTTCAGCATGAACAAAAGTGGCCTGAGCCCCCAAGAGAGAAAAAAAAAAACCCACAAATGTGAGCAAACAGCCTGAAATACTCCTGCCCCCTGAGAAGAATAAATCCAGCAAATGGGAGAGCTGGCAGGGTTCATCTCTGAGCACAGGCAACAAATGGCCCCTCAGTTTGCGAGCTGGCTGCCAGCAGCACTGCCATGCTAGAAAGCAGGGGGCAGCAGATCCAGCCCCATCAGAAACTTGAAGTGCTTTTCTGCCAGCAAATTGGAGCTGGATATGAGGAGAGGTCCAGGGCAAGCTCCCAGCTCCTTGTATAGCCTGCCTGACTGTCCCCTTGGTTCAGGGAGAAGGGCCAGGGAGACCAAAGCATCCAGGAAATCTGATTTCTGCTCCAGGATGGATCAGATATATCACACCAGGATAGGAAAGAAACAGAAATGAGAGAACTGCCATGGCCTGGGCTTTGCAGAGGGCTCACCTGAGCTTCTCAGGGCTGTTGGCATCACCTCACACCCTCCAGCAGCAAGCAGAGGTCACCAAGTTGGGCAGCAGGAGCTGCCTCTGTCAGTGTCTCCCAAGGGTGGCAGCTCACCACATCTCAGGCCAGCTGATCATTCCTCCAAGATGAAATTGCCTTTAGCCAACGCTGCTTTCCATGGCTTGTGCACCCCACCAAACCCATCAGTGCTACAACACACCTCCCTCAGCCCAAAGCCATAACCCCACCACCCACCTCCTCCTCTCTACCTCTGCAACCCTCACCAGCCCCTCTTTCACCACATTCATACAGGACAGGGCACAGATCCAACCTGTGTCTATCATCACCATAAACCACATAGTAACCATACTTGGGGATGCTGGCAAACTCAATGTGGCACAGGATGGGCTGAATGAGAAGCCACAGGGCCAAGTCACATCAGCTTAATTACAGTGTGAGGTGTACGGTGATGGAGTAAGGCCAGAGGTGGGGACACAGGCACTAACAGGTTAAGTGGACACGTGCTGGGTGGCAGGTCCAGATGACACCCACCCTGGGGGACCACAGCAAGACACAAAAGCCACCCTGCCATTAGTTGAGACCTTGGGGACACCCAGGGAAGGGAAGATTAGGGATGATAATTCTCTCTAAGTGGAGGGAGAGAGATGAGAGACTCTCAGCCTGATTTCCACACTCAGAAACTGGAATGAATAATTAAACATCCCACCTGCAAGCACTGAGGATAACCCCAAGCCCACATCTCACAAGCACAGCAGATCCAACTGGCCCAGTTCCCCTCTTCACAAGGACAGTGGTCAGGGGGTGAAAGCCATCAGGGTGGCACAGCCTCACCACAGGAAAACTCCCAGTGCTGTCCAGTACAACACGCTCCCAAACCAGGGAACAAGCCCTGGAATGACTGCACACACCGCCACTGCCACCCCCTTTCCAAGCCTGGAGGCAGTAGCATCCCCCCACTCCCATTAGCCCTTCCTACAGCCTCTCCCTAACCCATCCTCAGTCCCTTTATAGCCCTGGGAAGCCCTCGCAGCTGGGCCAGGATGGGCAGCACCTGGGTGAAGGGATGGGCTGGGATAACCCTCTACTCGCCAGCCACCAGCCTAATGCTGCCCTCACCAGCAGCTCTAGAGGAGAGGGTTGGGGACAGTTGTGCATCTGTGTATTTGGCACACATGCTTCACCTGCCCTGTTCCACCCCATCCCATCAGTCCAGTATCATGTGCCTCAGTTTCCCTTTGTGTCCCCACCTGCTGCTGCAATTCTAAGGAAATTCCTGTTTTCTCCTCTTTTCCCTCCTTGAGGTGTTTCCCAGAGGGGCAGGCATCTTTCCCCATCCTACCTGTCCCACGACAAGATTTGGGGCATGCACACCCTGCTTCTGGCACCACTGGGACTGGTGGCAAGGATCTGGGGCACAAACGCAGCCCCTAAAAGGGTTTCCCTCCCACTGGCCCTGCAGCTCTCGGATGGGGCTTCCCAGCCAGGCTTGGTGGCCTCCCAGAAGCATCTTGCCCCTGGTTGCTTCCCATGCACCAGAGTCCCCAGGAGCTGGGCATTTCCAGCTGCTCCACCGGGAAGATAGGATTAAATGCCGGAGCTGGCTGGGATTTCCTCTCCCTGGCTGTGCCACGGTGCTCTGGCAGCAGTGCTGAGTGGCAGTCTGGTGCTGCTTCTGTGGATTTGGACCAGATCCCATTTATTCCATGATTTTCCCTGGCCCATGGCCTCTCTCCTTCTTGCTGACACTGTAGCGGTCCCCTGCTCTCAGCTCCAGCCTCTCATGTGCCCAAACTCTCCCTCGTGCAGGTGAGGGGCTGGGACCCCCAAACCTCCTGGCCGCTGCAAAGAGCAGCTGTTTTCAGCAGAAAGAAGGAATTTGGAGAGGACTTGAGTGGATTAGACACACGGCCAAAACGTGGCACCTGATTCCCTCAGGACTGGTGTGAATCCCATCCCACGTGGCTGCCGCTAATGACGGGTTTTAAATAAACGAGCAAATGCTGGGCAAATGGGAGAGATTTTCCTCTGGCACCATGCAGCATCGCCTGCGATATTTCTTCTCTGACTCTCCCTCCACCCACCTCCTATCTCCATCTGGCAGGTTATTTCCATCCCTCTCCCTTTTCCCACCAATAATGTGTCCAACACTACCCAAACCCGGGGAACAGCGAGGTGTGAACGGGAAAGAGCTTCTGGTGAGATGCCACGAGCTGCAGTTCCAAGAGCACCAGGAGCATTGTTTCAAACCCTCCCTTTCTGGCGCTTTACGTCTGTGTTAATTTAGACTAATTATGTCCACTATAAAGTGATGAGAGCAGTTTCTTCATCCCCGCTCTGGGTTTGGACATAGTGCTGGGTGATGAGTTGAACTGGGAGAAACCCACTTGTCAGTGAGGCGATCCGGGGCTGCCCCAAGGTGCAGGGGAAGAACCCTCTTAGCTGCTGCTGCAGTTGTTGTTTCCAGACACGACCGCCCTCAAATTCACTGCACGGGCAGCTGGGCTGGGGGAGTGCACTGGCAGCGGGGGGCAGCCCCCTGGGACAGAGGCTGCCAGCCCCCCGGCTGGCCCACAGAGGGACAGACATGCTGATTTTCTCCCCGGGGTGTGTGGCAGCTGGAAGAGGGTTGCCTGGCGGGTTGGCAAGTCGCATGGAGGGGTGACAGTTCCCGGGCTGCCTCCCAGGGCCGTGGCGTGGCCCGGCGCCCCGACGCCGCAATGATGGGCGGCCGTGACCCGGCTGCGGCCACGCTTCGTGGCATTTTGGCTCCCTCTGGTGGCAACACGCGGGAGCTCCGGCGTGTCCCAC
>NW_009258951.1:66004-67431 GCF_000687185.1 Egretta garzetta
GGGGCACACCGGAGCGTGATGGCACGGTGACCCCCTGGGAAAAGGGGGCCTGGAGCAGGTCTGGACTTGTCCATGTAGGGGTGTGGGGTGGGGTTGGTAGAAAATGGGGAAGAAGGGGTGTGAAATGGGGGGGAGAGGGAAGGTTGGTATGCAGGTGAGAGCCTCTTTCAGGGGTGGGGAGAGGGGGGCAGAGCAGAGCCCCCCAGCCCCATCACATCCTTCCATGTCTGGCCACTTGTGGTCATTTATTGTCCTTCTTTCCCTTGCCCAGGGGACTTGGGGGGGCAGTGGGTGGGTGTCCTCACCAGATCAACAGGAATTTGACTCCTTAATGCAGTCACGGTTTGGGGGTGGCCAGAGCAGGTGGGGTACAGCAGTGGGGGTGATGGGGTGGGGAGGGAGGGCATTGCACCGGTGGCTGAATGGGAAAGGCAGGCGGTGGGCAAGGTTTTGGGGGACATGGGGTAGTGGGACGGGTACATAAACCCCCTCGGTGCTCAGGACAGCCTGGGAAAGCAGTGCTGCCATGTCCTGTCCCTCCGGCCGGGGAAGGCTGTGGAGCGCAGGGACGGGGACAAGGGGGCTGTGGAAGTGTCGTGTGTCCACACGATGGCACCAGACCCGGCAGGTGTCCCCAGCCGGGTGGCACGGCAAGACCTCATCCCCGGGCCTCAGGGCTGTGTGACCCCGCACCTGGGAGAGATGATGGCCTTTTTGGCAGTGGCCCGCTTGTGATGGGCTCAGGGTAAGGGCATTGCAACAGCTCCCCACCAGCAGCTCCTCTCAGCATCCCTCCAGCTTCTGATGCTCCCGCTTTTGCTCCGGGTGTAAAACAGGAGGGAGGTGTCTAAAACCTCATCCTCATTTCTCTGCTCCATCCCCTGGTTTCATCTGCTGTCACCTCTCTACAAACCTCACCTGGCTCAGGTGTGCACAGAGCCACCCTGCCTGGCACACACCGCCCCGCGGCAGGGGCAGAGCCTCCCACCTCCCCACCCTACCAGACAAACCAGAGCCCCCTCCCCTGGGAAGGAGGGAGGCAGCGGGTGGGGGAGCGGGTGAAAGGGTGTGAGGGACAGAGGGCCAGACCCTGCCTTGTGCTCGAGCAGCTGGCAGGGCACGTGGGGGCTGCTCAGCGGCAATTGGGATTCCTTACTTTGGATTTGGCAGATGAGGGCTTTGACCATCCTGTCCTGGTCCGCAGTAGCCTGGGAGAGGAGAAGGGACCTGGCTGGAGGCCACCAGAGGACTTGGAGGCATAATGACTGCAATGATAGCATCCCTACAAATTGCCTGTGGTTAAACCACATGGTATGCAAGGGTCCCAGATGATCCTGCACAGGCTCGGCACCAGCAGGATTAGGCCCTAAACCTCTCAGTAGGCAGCCAGGTTCTCCTCCATCCCCAGTGCAGCCCTGTGTCCTGGG
>NW_009258951.1:67473-68569 GCF_000687185.1 Egretta garzetta
CTTCCCATGGGATATGGGGTCCTTTCTCTCCTCCCACTGCAGTCAGGTTTTCCTCTGAGCCTCTTCCATAAGACAATGTGCATTAGTAGAGGATGAGGCCTCCAGAGGGGACTTTGGGGCCCAGAGCAGGTTTGGGGTCCCTCTGATGGAGCTCCTCCTTCACCTGTGTTCTTCGGCAAGGTGGGAGTTTCCTGCTGCTCACAGCTTCACCTGCTGCAAAGTTTACATAGGCTCGGCAGAGAGTTTTCCTTGTTGATCTCCACAGTGGTCCAGGGGGTCCAACACAGCAGCAACACATGCAAGGCTCCCCATACCATGGGAAGGCCAGGCATGTGTCCCGGATGGGGCTGCAAGCCCCCTCCATCCCCCAGGCACAGCTCCAGCCAGACCCCTCATCTCCGTGATTTTAGCAGACAAGCCCTTCCCGGCTCTCTCCCCAGCTGCCCCCCATGCTGGGGAGTCACCCAACCTCCCCATCCCCATCTTCTCCCAGGAGCCCCCCAGCCCCAGTAAGCTCAACAGCCGTTTAACCAGCAGTGAGCCAAGATCCCGTCACAGCAAACAGCGTCTGGGCGCAGCCTGGTGCTCCTCTGCCTGCCCGCCTCCATCTGCCACCTCTTGTCCTACATCTTGACCAGCAGCGCCCTGCAACCGGGGCCTGCCCGTTCCCTGTCCCTCTGCCCTGCCTGCGCAGGATCCAGATTTGGCTCGAAGGTCTCTTACAAGCTGTGGAAATAACTGGGAGGCTGGGAGCTCACTGGAGTGAAGGAAGACACCACGGGACACATGGTTTGGCTGAACCTTCACCAAGAGATGCTGAGCTATTAACCCCAGGCAACCCCTTTCCCACTCGGCATCCTTAGGAGGGCACAAGCTGCATATCCCGGCTTTCCCCGTATCCTCTATCCAACCAAGGTGGCCACTGCCTGCCCTGTGAGGCTCTCACTAAGTAGCTTTGGCTAAATCCCCGGCTGGAGGAAGCTGCTAATCCCCCCAGCTTTGTGGCCAGCAGGATCGCGGGCAGTGCCGGGGTGGCGGGCAGCTTCGGGGATGGTGCAGCTGAGGGCAGGGCAAGTGCCGAGAGAAAAGGGGGGGG
>NW_009258951.1:69694-70158 GCF_000687185.1 Egretta garzetta
CCCAATGTATGCCCCCCTCACCCTGGCAAACACGGCCCCAGGCCCTGTGCACCCCTCCCCTCCCGTGGGTCCGAGCCCTGGACGTCCCTCCAGCCCCAAGCGAGGCCAGGGAAAAGCGCAACTTTTTTGGACCCTGGATAAACCTCTCACCACCTTGGGCTACCAGTCCCCAAACTGGGATGGTAAGGCTGTGCTTACAGAGGTGACCGGTGTCACCGGAGGCCGGTGCAGAAATTAATCCCCGGTGTCACTGGTGTCCCCAGTGGGATTAGCCACTAGGTAGCACTCTTGCTTTACACACGGGCGAGGGAGCTGGCAGGTATTTGGCAGCAGGGAGAGGGGATGCTGAAGGCAGCCTGTTCACCCAAGCGCTGCCCACCATGCGAGATGTCATCCCAAACGGGATGCGCTGCAGCGTCTGGGAGCCAGCCAGCTCCTCCGGCCCTGCCGCCAGCCGAAAACAA
>NW_009258951.1:72188-73306 GCF_000687185.1 Egretta garzetta
TCCGGCCCTGCCGCCAGCCGAAAATAACCACGGCGGGGTGACTTTCAGCAGGGGAGCCATCTGCACTGCTGTAGGGACAGGGTGCTGCGTGCTGAGATACGGCTGACAATGGGGCGGTGACTGCTCATCCCTTGGGATGAAAGCAGGAAGGATCAGGGAATGCTTTTGATGGGGGGGGAGAGGGCTGGATCTCCGTTTTGCAGCTCACTGGACACAGTCCCATGAGCAGGATAACAGCCCCTTCCTGGGACAGCCAGCTCCACAGGGGCGCACCTACATGCAAGGCGCCCAGCATTGCTGCGAGAAGCTGGGCTCATCCCCATGACCCAATGCAAATTCCCCTCGTGCATTTATTTCCCTCTCGGTTGCTGTGACTCACACTCTCCAGCTGCCTGTTTACGGGCTGTTTTCCCAAGGTCCCTGCGGAGGCAATGACCGGTTGGGAGGAACTGGGCTGCTTGCCCAGGTCCTGGAGGGAAACCCCCCCGGAGGTCTGGGAGCAGGAGAGAAGGGGCAAGAGTTGGACGCCTGCATGCTGGGACCCCTCTGAAGAGGTGGAGGCCACTGTGCACCCCACAGACCGGCTACACCCACTGACTGGCTACGCCCAGGGCAGTGCTGGGGCTGGCACCACCAGCCTGCCTGGCATTGCTCTGGCAGCCAGGCGCCTGCGGGGCAGCGGTGGGTACCACCCACACAACTCCATCTCCAAAAGGTCAAGCGTCACCAGCCTGGAAATGGTCCCTGTGCTGCCTCCCTTCATCTTCCATCAGTGGGTGTCCGGCATGCCAAACCCTCTTGGGCCAGGGATGGGGAGGAAGGACCCCAAGAGGGTTCCAAAGGGATGGGAGGGCTGATGGCAGGGGACGGGCAGGAGGGTGGAGGGAGGCCCAAGGGCTGGCGGGCCGCCCTTGAAATAGTCCCAGAAGGAGGTTCCTGGTGCGTGCATCCCGGCCCTGCCTCCCTGGGGATACTGAGGCGCTGGGGAGGGGGAGCGGGGGGAGGCAGCGCTTTGTGGTTTCATGGTGCATCTGTGCCCTTTGAATCCCCATGTGAATGTGGAGGTGGTAAAATGTCACCAGCTGGGCTGAGGGGAAGGGGGCCGGGTGCATAAAACC
>NW_009258951.1:77936-79319 GCF_000687185.1 Egretta garzetta
CCCCCCCCCGCCCATCTGTGCTGCGGGGAGAGGTTGCTCTGCCCAGGGCTTTGCAGCTGGAGCAAGCAGAACCCCAAGCTGAGAGTGGGGTGGGATGCCAAGGGAGCACAGGGCAGGGGAGAAGGGTGCAGAGCCCCCCCTGCCTTGTGCAAACCAGAAGTGTCTCCCAGTCTGCAGTAAGGGACATGCTGGGACTGTTCCAAGGACCAGGGGGGAGCAGTGGGTACTTGAGGAGGAGAGGGAAGGGGTGACCAGCCCCTCCTGCTTGGCCGTGGGTGAGTTATTAATTGCCCTGTGCCGCTGTGAGAGTGGTCCCCTGGTCCTGAGCTTCCTGCATGGGCAGTGCCGGGTGCAGGCAGCTGGTTGGGGAGGGACCACAGTGGCACCGCAGCAGCCCCAGCTTAGGGTTGTGCTATGAAATCCAAGCGTGACCAGACGGGCTCATTGCTTGCCTTGGCTGGGCCCCCTGCCCGGCAAAGCGCCTGTGGGCAGCCGTGCTGGCAGCCACAGCCCACCCGCGGATCCAACCTGTCTCCGGCCACCCACCTCCCAAGCCCAGCTCTGGGTCATCACAACCACCCCATCTCTGGCCCAGAGCTGCTGCAGACGAGCCACTCCGATTGCTCTTTCCGAGGCGGAGAAGGACTCGCCGGAAGGACGGAAAGCTGAGCTGCTCTGGCAGGGAAAAGGCAAGTTAAACCTCCCTCCCTTGCTATTTTGGTGAGGAAATCTGCACAAATCCAGTGTTACCCTGGTGCTTTGGGGTTGGGGCTGTGCCCAGCTGCTGGCAGAGCCCGCACAGCCTGGCACAGCCCTCCCTGCTGCCTCCCTGGCCACCTGGTCACTGCGCTGAGGCCGCACCAATTCGTTTCACCCAGCGTGAGCAATGACAGCTCCCTGCGGAGTGGGGCTGGACTGAGCGGCTTAGCAGACTCATTGGCTTTGCCTGATGGAATGAGCAGAGGAGGAGGAGGGCTGGTTCCTGGGGCAAGGAAGAGGGACTGTCACCAGTCTCCTGGTGACACTCGGCCAACTCATTGCATCCAGTCTCTGCCCTCCCCTTCCAGCTGCCCTGGCTGGACTGGAGCTGCACAGATGGAGATGGCCGCTCCGCAAGCCACATGTCCCCAGGCACTCGTTAGGGGCAGGGGATGCCATGGACATGCAGGGGACGAGCGTGGCCATTTGTGGGGTGGAGGGAGTTGGATGACAGTGGTGGGATGGCACCATAGCACAGTGCACAGGAGGGAAACTGAGGCACAGCGGCTGTGGGGGCTGTGCCTGGGGGCAGGGGGGAGGCTCTGCCCCGCTCTCCAGAGGGCAGTGCCTGGGTGGGGTGGGCACAGTGCTTCCTGGCAGGGTGGCAGAGCTGATGGAAGAGAA
>NW_009258951.1:79373-80068 GCF_000687185.1 Egretta garzetta
GGGTGTTAGCAGCAGAGCGGCTTCTCCCGTCCTGCTGCTGCCCCATCCCACCCTCGGTGCTGCCGGGCCCCCCCCAGCCCCCCGAGGCTGCTTCCCGGTGCTGTGAAAACCGTAACGTTAGAAACTAAACACAAACACCTCACCCGCTGCCACCCCCGTCTGAGTCACGACGCTGCCTGCTCCCCTCGCCCCTGCCTCCCCCCCCCTCCCTCCTACCCCCAGCCCCAAAAGCAGTAGCTGGTGTCCCTTGAGCCAGCTCCGCTCCCACTTACAGGGGATTGCCACTCCCCCATAACTTTGGGGTTGGCTTCACTTTTCCCCTATCCCAGGACTCCGGTAGCTGGGGACTTATGGAGCAAACTGCAGGCTGGCATGGCTGTCCCCAACCCCATGACACTGGGACATCTCCTTGCTTCCCCGCGCCCCAAAAGCAGTAGCTGGTGTCCCTTGAGCCAGCTCCGCTCCCACTTACAGGGGATTGCCACTCCCCCATAACTTTGGGGTTGGCTTCACTTTTCCCCTATCCCAGGACTCCGGTAGCTGGGGACTTATGGAGCAAACTGCAGGCTGGCATGGCTGTCCCCAACCCCATGACACTGGGACATCTCCTTGCTTCCCCGCTGCAGAGAGCCAGACCCCAAGTGGTGCCCGCTGTGCCAGCACAGCCTCAGCCCTCACCCCCAAACCTGCCGGCA
>NW_009258951.1:80124-80713 GCF_000687185.1 Egretta garzetta
AGGCAGGAGCAGGCAGAGGCAGAAAGAGCTGCTTTGCACCTCGTGGCGAGGGCCAGACTGGGGTGCTGTGCCCGGCCCCCTCATCCCACCGAAGGGGAATGGGCTGTATGAGCAGAGAAAGGGGGTTTTGGGGTAACAGCAGTGGCGGGACATGGGGAAACAATGTCCGGTGCTGATGCCTCCCCAACCCAGCACATCAGTGCCCTCATTCCACCTCATGGGGGGCAAGGGATGAGCAGGACCCCATCCCACCTCCCAGGGGTGATGGGGTGTCCCACCATGGCACCACCACTGTGCTGCCCCAGCCCCTGCAGGAGTTTTGGGGAGGTTTTCAGGAAGCTGGCAGGCTGCCCTAGGGCAAGTGGGAGTGTAGCCCCATAACCAGGGCTGTAGCCCCATGGCCAAGGCCATGCACACCAGGATGGCTGCCCTCCCACCACCACCCACGTCCCAAAGCCCCCTGGCACCCACTGGAAACCTTCCTGGTAGGAAGCAGCAATTTGTATTCAAGGGCCAGGAGAGTGGCCGCACCGTCTCCTCCCTAAAATAAGACAGCAGCCAGCAGGCGGGCTGAGGCGGGGGGGCCCCC
>NW_009258951.1:80746-81270 GCF_000687185.1 Egretta garzetta
GTAGGGGCGGGGGGGGGGGGGGGAAGCCCCCATGTAGCTGCCCCAGCATCTGTGGGTGCTGGGGTGGCATCACGAGCATGCCGCCGGCTCGATGCCTTTCTGCTCCCAGTGACCCTGCGGCTCCCTGGCTTTGCAGACCAATGTAGCCAAAGGCAGCTTTCGGGGCGTAATGTGGCCCCCACTTTTTGGCTGTGGGGTTCCCCCTCGCCCCCCATGCCTGTGAGATGCTCACACACATGCTTCGTGCTTGGCTTGCAGCCCTGAAAATTATCTTGGAAAAGGATTTTTAAATAAAAGTTGTAAGCACCCTCAAATGGTACTTTTATTACCCCAAAACTTTGTGGAGGGTGAAGGACTGGGGCTGCGGGGGGCATGGAAGGGTACATGTGTACCCAACGCCTGCGATGGGAGGGGGGCTGGCCCCTGGTGAGAGGGTCTGGGAGGGGTATGAGTGTGTGTCCAGCTGTGTGCGTGTGTCCAGCTGTGCGTGTGCAGGCACGTCTGGCTGTGTGTGAGCTCTGCTG
>NW_009258951.1:81297-83164 GCF_000687185.1 Egretta garzetta
GCGTGTGTCCAGCTGTGCGTGTGCAGGCACGTCTGGCTGTGTGTGAGCGCGGCTGGGTGTGCACGGCAGGGCTGCTGGAGGGTGTGGGCGTCTGTGGGTGCATGTCGGGCCGTGCAGGGGAAGGGACGTCCTTACTGGGGCGCACGGCACCGCTTGAGCTCGGCCCCTGGTGTTGTTTCCCGCTGATGAAACGGGCACTTCTCCCTGCCAGGCCTGTAACTTCCCAGTGAGAAAGAGGGTGCGATGGCCAAAAACATGCCTGTGCCCCATGCCTCCTGCACAGGCAGCTGGAGAGAAGCCCTGCGCCAGCCGGCCCTCCCCAGCGCCCCCCCGTATGTCTTTAAATTTAGCTCTTCTTCCACCTCCGGTTGTGCGAGCTGGGCTGGTGGCCAAAACCTCCGCAGCTGTACGCACCCCTTGGAGAGCAGCTGCCCACCCCACAAGGCTTTGGGGTCCCGGGAAGGACCTGTGCCCTGTCCTTGCTCCCTGTGGCTGACCCCCCAGCACCACAATGCCCAGCACCTGTGGCCACTCCGGCTCCAGCCCCCACCCTGGGCAAGCAGGAGGGGATGGGAAGGGTTAAATGACATGCCCAAGGTCCCCCCAGGGAAGTGGTGGCAGAGACCACCACGTCTCCAGAAGGAAAGGAGGGAAATCCCTGCTGGGTGCAAGAAAGAAAAGCCCCATCTATCTTTGCTACCCTGAGGAGCAGGGAATTCGGCAGGCATGCTGTGCACGTGTGCTGACCCCATCGGCAGCACTGCCTGCCTGCCTGGAAATCGGGGTGTGCGGCACCATTTGCCTGCATGTACACACTGTCACCCCACGTGTTTGTGTGTGCTCACACACACGGCCCACGAGTGGGCCCAGGTGTCCCGCTGAGCCTTGCACACTCACCCTATGCCTGCATGTGCAACCATGGGCTCGCCTGTGCACCCACCTGCACGTGCCTGCAGCTGTGTGCACCCACACGTGGGTGAATGTGTGTGCACCCTGGGTGTGTGCAACTGGGTGTGCAAACACGGAGGCGTGCATTTCTCTGTGTGTGTGTGTGTGTGTGTGCATGTGTGGGGGCCCCACTGTGTGAGTGGGCGCGGGAGCGTGTGGGTGGGCAGCATGCGTGTGGGCTGGCGTGTGCTGAGCCTGGGCACCACCAGATGGTGCCCTGCCTCCATATCACCTTTTGAGGACCCAAACTTGCACCCTGTGGAGGGGCATGGCAGGGGTGCATGGAGGGGGGACACATTGCCCTCCGTGGGATGATGACGTTGCCCAGTGCTGGCTCATGGGTGTTTGGCTCCTCCAACCAGGCAGAGCCCCCCCATCAGCCCCCCACCACAGCCAGGGGAGGGTGACAACCATGGTGACACCTGCCAGGGTCAATGCGTTCTACTGAGACGATGAGGGTGGTGGATCAGCCCCTTGGTGGCACTGGAGGAGGGGGCTTTGCTGCAGGGAGTGCCCTCCTTGCAGGGAAACAAGCAAATCTTGTGGAAGCTGCAGGGTCCATATGTGGTTTGGGTGGGTGGGCAGCAACTCCAAACCTGCCCAGAGGTGGAGATGCTCAACTCTCACCTGAGTGCATGGCGTGGGGTACAACTTGGCCCCTGTCTTCATTTCCGTGAGGCTGAGGCCTGTACAAACGCATCACACGTGGGCACAGCAGAGATGAAGGGGAAGACTAACAGCAAGGGGGATGGAGGGGTGATTTCTGGTCTGTGCCCCCTCCCAACAACATGGGCTTCAGTGCCCACAGGCCCTGCCAGCTTGCCCCACACACGTGGGTCACCCTCACCCCTCCTGCCTGCTGCCTGCTATGGGTGCCATAGGCCCTGGGGAGCTGCCATCTGGCCGGGCAGGAGGCTCG
>NW_009258951.1:83336-83677 GCF_000687185.1 Egretta garzetta
GCAGCAACAGGGACCCTGCTTATGCAGGGCGGGGAGGGGGCATACTGCTGCGGTGCCAGCCATGGGGTGCCAGCTGTGGGCCCTTTTTTTGGCCACCCGGGAATAAGCCATTGCGCCTCTTCAGACAAAAGAGCCCAGCACAAAGCCGCTTTGTGCCCGGACTTGCCGAGTTTTTCCTGCCTGCTGGAGCACGGCTTTGTCCCGGGGGAGGCCGGTACATGTACGGGCACGAGCGCGTCCCGGTGCCCGCTGGCGCCCGCTCGATGCCTGTGCTGCCACGACGTGCGGGGTGCTGGGCCCACAGCCCTCCCGGGTGGGATGGACCCGTGGGGACGGGGGTG
>NW_009258951.1:84517-85183 GCF_000687185.1 Egretta garzetta
CGCCCACGTGTGATGAGTTTGTTCCGGCCTCAGCCTGGGGGAAGCAACACTGAGGCCGTGCTGCTGGCCTCCTCCCGCCGGCGCTCCCGGCCCCGCCGGGTCCCATCCTGCCTCGGCGTGTGTACAAGGGAGGCACGGAGAGATGTGTGTATGCAGGACCATGTGTGCGCGTGACTTGGGCACTCGTGTGACAGTCTGTGGGTGACGGTGGGAGAGTGTGCACACCTGAGTTGGCGTGCAGGCATGTGAAGGCGCGACGGCACACATAGCCGTGTGCTCAGATGTGGCAGTGCACGTGCCGGTGCACACATGGCAGCCTGCACGCGTGACAGCGTGTGTGCACATGTGACATTCTGCATGCATGAAAGCATGGGTTCACGTGTGACATTCTGCACGTGTGACAGCATGGGTGCATGTGTGACATTCTGCATGCATGACGCCATGTGTGCACACGTGTGACACTGTGTAAATGTTCTGCACGTGGGACACCACTGACATGGGACACTGCACATGGGATCATGCACACACAACAGCCTGCACGCATGACACATATGTGTGCTCACATGGCTGCGTGTGCCAGGCTGTGACGGCAAGAGTGCATGCGGGTCTGCACACGTGTGCACATAAGCATGGGGGGGGGGGTGTGTGCGTGTGGGGCACCCAGGT
>NW_009258951.1:85793-86160 GCF_000687185.1 Egretta garzetta
CCCGCTTTTAATTCCATTCCCCCGTTCAGGTTTATCTTGTCCCGGCAATGAGAGCCCTGTCCCTGCTGCCGCCCGCCGCACACGAGCCTTTCGCAGCTCTCCCTGGCATTCGGCACCACGCAACCTTTAAGCTGGATGCGATCAAAACATCTCCCCCCACACGGGAATTGTATTGCTCCCCCCCGCCCCCCCAGCCCTCCAAGGAGAAGTCAAGCCAAGCAGTGGTGCTGGTCCTCCCCAGTGCCTTCCAGCCACCAGCGTCAAGGCACTTTGCCGGCATTAAATATTCAGTTCCCTTCTCCATCCCCTCCCTGTGAAGGAGTTCAGCATGGCAATGAACCCGCTGGCCTGCCTGTGCCCTGCGCTG
>NW_009258951.1:86262-87024 GCF_000687185.1 Egretta garzetta
CCCCCCCGTACACAGCTGAGCGATGGCCCTGGGGACCAGTGTCACCTTCCGACCGACTGGCCCCCTCATCCTCCTGCTGCAATGCGGGGTTCAGCCCTTCCCGCATCTCTCCCCCAGGTTCGGATCTGGCCAGGAGCTGCTCCCTCTGCCCTACCCTCATTCCCCTCCACCCCTCAAGCACCAGCTGGCCTGTTCGCTGCGAGGAGCTGCCTGTTGCACTCGCATTAATACCATCAGGCCCCAAACGAGGTCACACAGGGGGCTGGGGGGGCTCCCTGTGTGCTGCAGCAGGAGCGGGCTGGCTGTCCCCCTGCTGAGATCCTGTGGGATGGCCAGCAGGCGTGGGGAACAGAGCTTATGGGGGTCTGCAAGGAGAGAAATATTATCGGGGGGGGGGTCAGCCCTGAATGCTAGAGAAGCACTGGGACTTGGGGTCCCTTCTCTGGGGCAGAGCAGCAGCAAACCCTGACCCAGAGCCAAGGCTGGAGAGAGGAAAGGGGGAGTGGGTGCCCATGGATGGAGGGAGATGGGGTGTGAGCACGCTCAGCCTTGGGAGCCTGAGTTAGCACCCTGGTCTGTGAGGGAGTGAAGCTGGTCAAGAGACACAATCCCAGTATCCACCAGTGCAACTGGGAGCCCAGGGCATCAGTGCTGAGCAAGGGTGGAGGGAGGGCAGTGGGAAGAAGCAGCAGCTGCTGCAGTGGGGCAGGGACCACATCCTGCTGCCTGGGTGCACAGCGGGGCCAAGGGTGGCAGCAGCAG
>NW_009258951.1:87053-87582 GCF_000687185.1 Egretta garzetta
TGTTATAGCTGGAAAGAAAAGTGAATTCTGGTTGAGGAGGGGCTGGAAAGCACCACGCCAGATTCCACTTCCATGGCTGTCTTCAAACACCTGGGAGAAAGCACCAGCCCAAAGGGCTCCTCTTCTTTCCGCCTTCAGGTCCATTTTCAAGCTTCCCAGTGTGACTGCCAAGACCAGGAACATGCCGTGCACAGTCAAAATGAGAGCCCAAATCCTGCTTGTGGGCCCAAAGCATGCAGGGGACCAGGACACCAGGTCATGGGAACGTCCCCATGGGGTGCGCTCCACGTACCCGCTTACTGCAAGGCAGAAGTTCCCCGTTTGCAGCCAGGAGGGAAAACATCCAGGGCAGTGCCAGGCTGGGGGGTCACAGCTGGGAAGATTCAGGACCCCCCGCGAGGGCTGGGAGGACCCGATGCGGGGCATGGCCAGATGAGCCCCATCCCAGCCTGGCGGCTCCTGCGAGCTCCGGGAGCAGAGGCAAGCCACCCCTGCCATTCCTGCAGCCTAGCATCATCGCTGCGCAGGA
>NW_009258951.1:87639-88213 GCF_000687185.1 Egretta garzetta
CAGAGGAGCTAACTCAATCTGCCCCCTCCTGCCTCCACCCAATGGGGGGGAGCCGCCAAGCCCCCCCTCCCCTCCCTGCTCAGCCCAGGGGACCCCCCAGACTGGGGCAAGCGGGGAGGGAGGCGATGGGGGGCACTGGGGCAGCCTCGTGGCACGCAAGGCCACTTCCCTGCATCCCACTGCACTAATTTTCAGGCGGCTGCTTGGCGAAGCCCTCGGGCTTCCTGCTACAAAGGCCGACGGAGCATTTTAAGAGTGTGCTTTCGCCTGGCTTCCTTCCTGGGAATAAACCACGTCCTGGTGATATCGAGTGTGGAAAAAAAGCAGCGTTAACTGTCAGCAGCCAAAGCTGGGATCCAGCAGAGCTTCAGCCTCCCCTCCCACCCCAGCTCAGCCCCATCCTGCCAGGGTTGGGGGGACAGGACCCGCCAGAGCCCTGTGATGGGCATGTTCCCGCTGCCGTTGCAAAACAGGATGCAATAAAACCCCATTTGGAGCCCGTGCGATGGCAGGGAAGGGCGGAGGGACGGCTGGCTCATGCCGGGGGGCTGCTGCGGGGCGGGGGGCGCGTGCG
>NW_009258951.1:88231-91177 GCF_000687185.1 Egretta garzetta
GGGGGGGCCTGGGGCCAGGGCTCAACACACAACTGCCCCACCTCCCCATGCCCGGGCAGCGCTTGCTCACCCAGGAGTGGGGGGCACAGCCCCAGAGGAGCCATGTCCCAGGAAGAGGAGCCTGCTTCTGGTCGAGTGCCTCCCCCTGAGCACCTCCTGCAATGTGGGGACAGAAAGGGACACTTGTCCCCGAGCCACGCCCAGGGGTCACACCTCAACCAAGCAGCAAGGGTGCCTCTGATCCTCCGGACTCACCATTGCCATGCAGGGTTTTGTCCTTACCTGCGCAACCTAAAGCTCTTCCCAAAATTTATTTTAATAATTAAACTACTTTTTAGTCTGAATGGGGTGAAGGAAGCATGGCTCCTGGGGCATTTCAGGTTTCCTGCTCACTGTCACCAGCCTGCAGGCAGCTCTGGTGCTGCCCCGAGCTCTGCTGAGCGTGGCGTAGGCTGAAGCCACCATCCCTGCTGACATCCCGCTGCTGAGACAGCACGGAAACACTGTAGTAATGCCAAGTCCAGAGTGGAAGTTTCTGGAAAACTACAGCAGATAAGTCACCACAATCCCTGTGCTCTCAACCTGATCACTGACAGGTGGATTTTGCAGTGGGTTTTGGGCACTTGGGGCTTTTTCATAGGGAAGATGGAGTAGGGAGCTGTGAAACAGGTGCATTCGGTGGCAGCTTGCTGCCTCTGGGTTGGTGGAGCTTGGCTTCCCCCCAGCAGCACCTCTGGGGTGCGTGGGGTGCGGGTTGGGGCTGCCAGGGGGTTCGGGAGCTGGGCTGCAGCATTGGCACCAGGCTCGGAGAAGGAGCCTGGGCCCCACTGCCAGCCAGAGTTTGATGTGGGGATTTTCTGAATCAGGCTGGGCATGGACACAGCCCCCTGGTGCTCCTGCCCTGCCAGCGCTTAAAACACATCAGAGGAGACATGGGGAGAGGACAGGCTCTTGGTGCAGGCAGGCAGGGCACAAGCGGTGGCTGGGGAGTGAGGAGGGACACATTCCCATTCTGCACCAGCAAAAACTGGCATTTTTAGATGCCAGAAGATGCCCCTCAGAGAAAAAAAGCACCTTTTTTATACCTGTATCCTGCACCTGAGTTCTTCTCCAGCTGTGGAATGAGCCTGTCAGGGCTCAGCCTGGGTGAGCGGGCTGGCAGTCACACCATCAGTCCCCAGGGAGCTCCCACAGCAGCACAGCTCAGGTGTGAACCTAGATGAAAGCCCCTCGTGCAGGGGGAGTGTGCTGGGTGCCCCACCTGTGACTTCTCCACTGTCTAATAAGGGATTGAGCTGCAGAGCAGCCCTCCTCTGTGCTAAAGGAAAGGAAAGCCTCTCTCTCCCTCCCCCAGTTGTGCATTTTTGCCAGCCCCGTTGACCTAAGCATGTTTGCAGATTGCCGCCACCGGGATGGAAATGTGGTCAAAGTTTATTAGAAGGGCGCCAGCCGCACATACACGTGTGTGTGTGTGTGTATAGGCAAAGCAGGACAGCACGACCTTTGTTTTCTTAGGAAGCCACATAGAAAAGCAAGGCCACGAGGGGAAGAAGCAAACAGGCAGGAAGGGGGGGGACCTGGTGGGTGTATTTTCAGCTGCGCTCTGCCTCCCTGCAGCACGGGAAGGAGGGCAGAGGGGCGAATAGCTGCAGCAGGAGCCAGAGCCCAGAGAGGGACAGGGGGTCTCATCCTGCACAGCCCGCCTCGGCACAGCAGAAACAGTCACCAAGTCCCACTGAAGCAAGAGTGCCAGTCTGCAGGCAGTGTCACAGGGCCATGTGGTGCCTGGTCTCTGTCACCCAGAGGTGCTTTCAGGATTGTCATGAGATATTTCTCCCAAGGAGAACAGCCCAGGGGCTGTGCACACCCCATCCTGCTGGGATGCCCATCTGCCCCAGCACAAGGGCATTTAGTCACTGGCGTTTTGCTTGTGCCAGAGGAAATCTGCCTGCCAGGGCGCTTCCAGCAGGCACTGGGGCAGAGCGGGTGGCAATGGGGACCTTCAGCTGAAGTGAACAGTTTTTCTTCTCCAGGCCAGGCTCTGGGCAAGCTTGTCCCTTTCCAACATACCAGGGGCTGCCCCGAGGTCTGGGCTCTGCTCCTCCATACAAGGCAGGTGATGTCCCATGTGCTCACCTGTGGCTTGGTCTGCAGGGAAGAGGGATGCTGCAGAGCTGGCCACACCGGGGTGGCATGCTTGGTGGTGGCCATCCCTCAGAGCTGGGCCACTGTGTCCCTCCTGTGGGGTAAGGAAGTGGCAGAAGCCTGGTTGTGCTCTGCTGCGGGCACTGGCCGCTCTTGTTTACACACACGCACTCTTCCTCCTTTGCAGCAGCAAAGTGATGCCATTTGTGTCTGACAGGAGGCAGTTGACTCCAGCCCAGCCACCATTTGCAAGTGAAATCACAGTGTCGCCAGCATCTGATACCCAGGGACAGCCACTGCCTGTGCCCATCACTTAGGCCACTAGGGTGCAAACAGCATGGTAGAGCGTGGTAGTGCTGTTGTGAAGGTACCTGGGGATGTGCGGGGCTGTGCGGTTTCTTTGGCAAGCCTGGGCAGGCAAGGGCATCATCCCCTGGGACGGAGCAGAGGGGAACCAGCCCCTGGGGGACAGCAGCCTCCCCAAACCCACTGCTAACCCCCCGTATCCCTAGGGATGTGCCACAAGGAAGGAACCAGGGCGACTTTCAGGAGACCACACCAGGGCCATAACCTTGGACATTTCGTGCTTGCAGCCACCAGTGCCCCTTTTCCAGCCTCTCTGTTCCCAAATAGCTTATCTGTCCATCTGTGCCCCATGGCAGAGGTGCCACAGGGGGGTCCTCTCCATCAGGGCCCTGAAGCAGTCCCACTGTCCTTGGAGGCTGTTATGGAGCCATGTGCAGAAGGACCGCAGGAACAAATATTGAACTGAGAACAGCCAGAATTGGTCCTTTCCCAAAA
>NW_009258951.1:91393-92959 GCF_000687185.1 Egretta garzetta
AGCCCTTTCCCAGAACAGCTGTAGGTCCTGGCTGTGGTTGCAGTAGCTACAGATCCAGTGTGGATGCCATGGGGCTGTGCCATACATGGGGACCAAGCCTGGGAGCAGGGGGACCCTCAGCACCAGCCCTGCCCAGCCATGAGGACAAAGACCAGCCGGTGCCCAGGTGTAAGAGTGATGCCATGCTGGAAGGAGCCCATCCAAGGTTCTTGCAGGCACTGCCACAGCATCTTGGAGCCAGGGAAGTCAGCCCCAGTGACTCAGAGGCGAGAAGGGAAATTCAGACTCACTCCTCTGCCCTCTGCAGCCCTTCAACTGGTTTCCTGGCTCCTCTTGATTTGCGTAACAGCCCCCGAGCTGCTTCCTGGGGCCACCGGGCCCCCTGCAGCAGCCAGGCCCCCCATGGCTGCCGCAGGCTCTTGTGGTCAGCCCTGGCTCTCGCTCTTGCTCACGCAAACGGCTGCACCAATGGCTGCCTGCACATGGGGGCTTGCGAGTGCCTGCCCTTGGTCCCCAGACAGGGCTCAACCCCATCCCAAATGCCACAGGGGAGGCTGCAAGCCCCACTGGGGTGCATGGGTGCGCAGCCACACTCCAGCCAGCGATCAGGGCCATTGCATCCCTCTAACAGGGGTAAGGAGAGGTGGCTCTTTAGGGTGGCCGTGACCCCATGTCTCTTCCATCCTCTGCTCACTCAAGGCCGGTGGCTTTGGCACAGAAGTACTGCTCTGGCATCCAAGTTCACCGCAGTTCACTGGGTGCCTTCCCACAGTGCAAAGGTTGGGGCCTCTCATGCTTCCCAGCAAAGTCTGCTGCTTCCCCACCGCACCTGGGTCCCCACCAGGATTGGGGCTCCCTCAGGAGAAAAGAGCAAACCCAGGTGGGGTGGCTAACCACCATGTACCTGATCCCTCTTCTGTCTCTGAGCTCCAGCCTGGGCCACCACCGTGTCCCCTCCCAGCCCAGCACGGGGGTCAGGGACATGGAGGAAAGCGTGACACAGGCCAGCTCCAGCCATCACTACTCAGCCCAGGAGGGAGCTTTTCTGCTTTCAAGGGCACAGCACAGCTCTGGGATGGAGCAGGGCGCTGGCTAAAATGGGTTGGGGGGGCCTGGGCTGGAGGTGAGGGGGGATGCAGGCAGGTTCCACTGCAGCAGGGCTGGCAGGGGACAGAGAAAGGCTGGAGCAGCTCTACCCTCCCCCCATCCCCACAAGCAGCCGGTGACAACGAGCTGTCCCCAACGGGCCCGGACACCTCCACCCGTGGCCAGCACACCCAGCTCCACCGGCAGCCCCCATCACCCCAGCCTGCTCAGTCCCCCGCGCCGCCAGCAAACACACCCAGCCCCAGCCGGTAGACCCTACCATAACAAACCAGCAGGTGCAAAGGAGGAAGGAAACGAGACAGTTAAAGAAAAACCAAAAAAACCCCCCAAAACCCAACCCAAAACAAACCCCAAACACCCCAGACCCGGCAAAACGGTGAACGGGGCAAGCCGGGTGCCACACGTTTATTTGGGTGCAGGGGAGGGGGAAGAAATACCTGCCGAGGGGGGAAGCTGGGG
>NW_009258951.1:93689-101458 GCF_000687185.1 Egretta garzetta
CCCTCGCCCCACCAGAGCTGCTGGGAAGGGCACCAGGCAGGAGGGGGATGTTTTGGGGTTCGGCGGTCCAGACGGAGCACATGTAGTGTTTGGGGTGGTGGGATGGCCCTGCCTGCTGCGGCAGAGCACGGTCCCAGGCCGTAGCAGGTACAGTCAGGGATGCCCGCACTGGTGTGTCACACCTTTTCAGCAGCCATGTTTTGGCCAAGGGTTCCTTTAGCTTCGCAGGCCCTTGGGCATGTGTTTGACCCAACTACACAAAGGGAAACTGAGGCACTGGGAAAATTTCACAGAAGAGAGAGCCCAGGCCCCTGTTGCCATCCCTGTCCCCAGCCTGGAGCTCCCCAGGGCAGAGCTGTGCTCCTCGCAGACCTCCCACACTGTGTTCCCCGCTTTAACCAGCCTCTTGCTGCCAAGCCTTGGGGGCCAGTGCACATCCAGTCCCCAGCACTGCTGGCCGCCAGCCTCATCTCTCTAGGGATGCACCAAAGAGTTTTGGGGTATTCATCCCAGCATCAGGGCTGGGGCTGTTTTCACCCCAATGCCCCTCCTGTCCCCTGGGCCTCGAGCTGTGACCATACAGAGAGGAAGAACAGGCATGGAAAACTAAATGGGGGTTTTTTTGCCGTTGTCCAAAACCTTGCTAAATCCCACACTGATGTGGAAAGTTTCTGGCCGCATCGTGCTTCAGCCTGGGTGCTTTAAAGTCTTGAGTCTGAAGTGTTTGCAACCTGTTTTCTTTTCATAATTTCTGGGAGTTGCATATGAAGCATCACCCCTTGGTGCTGGGCACCTTCCGACAGGAGCAAAGCTATGGGGGAAGCACTGAGCAGTTGTCCACACATGGCTGGGAAGCATGTGCACACGCATGTATGTCTGTGCACACGTGCAGGTGTGTGCAGGACAGAGCAGCGCCCAGGCCTTGCTGGGGCAGGATGGATGCTCCAGGGATGGCTGCAGGAAGGGGAGGGCTCGCCGGGGAAGCAAGAGTCCCAGTGCAGGCAGGAGAGTGGGTGCTGCTGGGAATGCCAACCCCAAGACCTTCTTTTGCTTTGAATTTCTGCAACGGCAGCACTTGTACCGGGCTTTGTTTGTGGGGCACGGGGAGAACACCTTGCCCTGGCAGCAATGCACCATCCAGGACAGAGAACCACCAGCCATTCAGTAATGATTCCCCTTGTTGTTAATTTGGCAGTCAAATTAATACCATGATTCCTCTCTCCATAATCATGCTGTGTGGTCATCGTTTCATGTCCTCGTGAAGAATTCTCCCTGGCAATGGCAATGGAGATGGAGTCTGATGCTCTGACCTCTTGCCCTGTCTGTGCATCTCCTGTCGGACTCGTGGGTAGCTCTGCCTGAGCAGCTGGTATCCTCTGGGGGGGAAACTGAGGCACAGAAGCTGGGCTGACACCAGCCAACCTGTGTCAAGCCTGCTGACCTGCCAAAAAAAAGAGATTTTAATTCAGAGCAGTGACCCAGGAGCTTTCCCCTCTGCTCTCCCTCTCTTCCCTGTACTGGTCCCCAGGCTGCAAGGGACCCGCACTAAGGGCAAGCCGGCTCCCGCGGCTGCTGATGGAGGGGCAGACCCATCCATGGCAAGTCCACCTGGAAGATCAGTGGGCATACAGAAAAAAAAATAAGGCCACATCATACACAGGCTGTATCCAGGCTCCGTTTCTTTGATTTCTTTTTTTTTTTTTCTTTTCCTGTGGGGAACCTGACCTGGCTCTGGGTTTCTGCTGCTACTTTGCAGGTAGGTAAACCATAGAGTGATTTTGATCAGGCTGGCTTCTCGGGGACAGGAATTAACCTCGGAGCTGAACTGTCTGGGCTAGCAGTGCTCGGGGCTCCCCAACAGACAGCGCTAATGATGACACGGCATCGGCCTCAAGACACGTTAAAACCTACACTTTAATGAGATTGCTGTGTATATAAAACCACACAGCCCTGTGAGAGAGTCTATGTGTGAGACCAGACCTGCTCAGAAGCGCATCCGAAAACCTCCTCGGTGGCTATGGCAGGTCTCCAGGCTGCCGGCACTGGCACAAGCGGGACAAGGCAAGGCAGGTACCAGGGGTTTGAAGGGTCCTGGGATCTGCTTGGGTAGGGATGCAAGCGGGGAAGGGCGGCATGGTGCTTTGGGATGCCCCATCCATCCCCAGGGCTCACCTCACTGCTTAAACCCTCCCAAGGCCAATGGAAGTTGCTGCCCAGCTCAGGCCACGCACATTAGGTTCATCCTCACCCATACATGGCCCAAAATGGGCTGGAGCCTGAAGGAGAGGGATGCCACTAAATCCAGCTGCCTTTTCTCTCCTGAAGATAAATCTCCCACAATAGCCCAGGCAACGGGGAGAAAACAAACATAAATACTGAGCGGAGAAAGTTTGGCTGGAGCTGGCTAGAGCATCCTGGCAAAGCAAATGCTCCCGCTAGCGTTTGTTCCAGCTTTCGTGCGAAGCCCCCTTTTTTATTAAACAGGGTCCTGGCAAGTTTGCTTCACCACCCATCGGAGGGTCCCTGCGGGGCCAGGCTGGCTGCAGGAGGGAGATGCAGAGCCAGAAAGGCCCGACCCCACCCAGGACCTTATTGCTTCTTTCAGCGAGAAGTGTGACAGCATCGGTGACCCTTGGTGACATCAAGGGACTATTTGTCACTGGCAGAAGTGCACGTGATGTCACTGGCAGGAGGCAGGAGGAGAGCCAAAGGCTGCAGAAAAGCACGAGGCAGCCAGTCCCGTGCTCACCAGTGAGCCGGCAGGCATGAGCGCAGGCAGGACTCCAGCGTCCCAGCGCCGCGTGCTGCCTGTGCGCAGGCTCCTGCCTTCGCTGCATCGGGTGAGGCTCTGCCTGCACGTAGCGGCACACACACACATGCACCACCTCCATTGGGAGACCGTGGGTCAATTTGGCAGTCTGGCCGCTTGCCCTCATCCAGCCAGGAGGAGGAACGAAAACGGAGCTGGTCTGGCCATGGGAATGCAGTGACCCAGTGAGGAGCTGGGACTCGCATCGTGTGTGGGACAGACTCCTCTGTAATACCAGCTTGGTTCTTCCTCTGTCTGCAGTGACGTCTTCCCAAGGGCTGCAGCTTTGCAGTTATTGCACCGATGGAGAGGGATTCCTCCCCTTCAACACACTGCAGCTGGGCGGCTGGGCCGGGCAGCCCTGGCTTGTAGCAAATTTGAGTCAAGCATTCAAAGCTGAAATGGATCTTTTGAAATCCTCTCAAAGCAATGGGCGAAGGAGTCGGGTCTGCTCAGGGCTTTTCAGCTGGACCCTGGGCCAGTGCCCAACTCCACCAAGGGTTCTGAGGGATTATAAGGCTGAGGCAGCTGGGAAATCAGTTTGGAGATGGTCTTTTATGTCCCACGCATTCCTGGGACTGGGTTCAAGCCAGCCATGATGAAAACTCAATAGAAAAGGGTTGGCTTGAAGTTTGGGGTGGGAGATAATCAAGGTGATGCTCTGGACAGGGTCTGGGAGCCTGAGACCAGCCCTGGACATGCTCATCCCTACTGCATCACCTCCGGGATGAGCTCTCTGCTCCTGCTAACCTGATAGCTGACTTGCAGATCGCTGAGGAGCACGCGTGTGTGAAGCGCATGTCGCGTTGCGTGTGTGCATCCAGGTCTGGACACCAGGTCTGGTCTCTGCTCCTGCTTCTTCCCTGGCATCACTCACCTCCTGTTGTTTTTGAAGCAGCCCGTCTGGACGAGGGCCCTCACTGGCCTCTCTGTAACATGCACACGTGTTCCTGTGCCTTCAGCAGCTTCTCCTGGGCCTTCCTCCTGCTCTATTTAATTAGGCACTGAGGGAGAGGGACAGTAACCAACAATTAGGTGAGCTGGAGAAGTGCCCTGGTTTTCTGGCCTCACTGCTCTGAGCACCTTGGGAACCACTTTCCCCTGAGACAGGAGGAGGAGTGGAAGGGAGCCAAGGCTCTTGGAAAGATGGAGCGAAGCAGAGTCACCTGGGAAAAGCAGGCAGAGGGTTAAATTGTGCAGGCACGGTGGGACGAGGCAGGTTAACTCCCTGGGAAGGGGTGAGCCCACAGGGTTTGCTCCTGGCTCTGAATCGGTGGGACTGCAGGACTGTCATCGGACAGCATCATCCCAGTGGACGAACATCCTCACACAGCATCAATACCCTGGGAAGCGCTCAGGAGCAACAGGCCATTGCAGCTGCCCCAGCTTGGCTCTGCGGTCCCTCCCCACCAGCATGGCCAGCTTATGGGGGTGTGAGGTCTGGAGACTGCTGGGCTCTCGTCCTTGGAGGTTGCAAGGCTTGTCCATTCATAACTGTTTGGTGATCATCCCTGACCACCTTCCCCGTGGCCACAGGGTCAGTGGCATCCCCGGGGAGGGATTACCTCTGCTGCCGACTGCTTGCCTGGCCCAGTTGGAAATAGCCCCAAGCAGCCTCTGCCTCTCTTTCTGTTGCCAACTCAAGGATTGGAGCTAATCTCTAGCGTCGCCGAGAGATCAGGTCTTGGCCCTGCTGGTAATGGTGTGATCCCAAAATATTTTGGGAACAGAGAACTTGAGATGCTGAGCCAAACACTGAGCTCCTGGAGAAGACAGTGGGGGACGGGGGTCTGCCTGCGTCCAGGTGAGACTGGAGGCTGCGATTCAGCCGGTGAAGGTGGTGACTGGGTGGGTGATAGACAGAGGGAATGGGAACCAGCTGAAGTGCAGCAATCCAAAGCTTGGGAGCATCCCTCTGCTCTCCTCACTGGCTGGGAGCTACCTGAGAGGTGCTGTGGGAGCCCCACAAATGGGCTGCTGCTGCTGCAAAGGAGGAGGTTGCTCGGGCAGTTAACAGGGATGACTGGAGCCCTGGTACCTGCATCCCACTGGAAGTCTAAGGCAATCAGAGGCTTTCTTGGTCCTGGCCTCTCTCAAAGGTTCAGCATTGGCCTTGCCAAGGCCAGAGCTGTCTCTGCGTCTGGCCAAAAAATTTCTGCCAAGACATTATTTGGCCAAAGTCCTGGAGGCAGGATAAATCTGTCTGGATTTGTAAACCCCAGGCAACCGGCTGCGCGTGTGCTCAGACACGCACCCCTAGGAGAGGCCATTCCTTATCCACACCCACCTCTGCTGATCTCCCTTCGCTCAAGGTTGTCTCATCCCTTGCTCCTGCTCCTGGCTCAACTCCCTTAGCCTCAAATCCCATTAGGCTTCAGAGGCGTCCTCTCAGAGGGCTTTTCAGAAGGGTTGTGCCCCGTTCCCTCTCACCCGGGGAGCTCTGCCTGGTGACACAGCGTCCAAGGGGGTGGCATGCAATAAAACTCACCCATTTGTCCCCATAGCAAATGGCCTGGCGGTGGCAAGAGGTTGTTCTTCCATCCACAAAGCACATGCAGCTCCTCAAGGGCTGATCCTGCCTTCTCTGTCTCCTGATGGAGCTGGTCCTGCATCCCCAGGTCCATGTTCTCCTTTGCCTGAGGCCACTGGATATGAATCTCCCAACCCTGCTGCTGTGGAGGGGAGTTACCCATTACTGCTGCTGAGCTCTGCCTCACAGGGAAACAAACCCCTGGTGGGGTGGAAGATCCTGGATCTGCCAATTTTCCCACTGGAAACAGGGTATGAAATGATCCACGGAGCCTGTCCCCTGCTTGGCCATGGCTGCTGGTGCCTCCGACTCCACTCATCCGCAGGGTGCGAGCCCCGACTGTCCTTGCACGATGCCACCAGTCAACAAGTGACAAGTGGCGGCAGGTCCAGCTGTGCAGAATGAGAAAGGCTCTGGGGGAAGGCTGGCAGAGAGGAGGCGAGCCCATCCGGGTGAGGCGCATCGATCAGAGGCATCCGATACTTTATTCATGACCAACCTGGGCTGCAGCTCAGGAGAAAGCAGTGAGCACGCACTTCTTGGGAAATACGCCTGCGAGAGCTGAAGAGCCCCCATCTGAGGCTGGCAGCATTTTGAGGGAGAAGCCAAGATGCTGGATGTCTCGCTCTTCTGCAACACCTCCTCAGGCCGGCTGCCCGTGGTGAGCCAGGGATGGAGCATGGTGGCCAGGTCTGTCCATGGTGAGGTAGGGGAGACAGCCTCAGCACTGCAAAGCATTGCAGCCAAATGGGCTCCAGCGCGTCAAACACCCTGGTAGGCAGTCATGACGTACCAGCTTCCTTCTGGCTTTTCATGCCCAAATCCACTGATGCTCGCGGCACCTAAGACTGGCTGGTGAGTCCCAGCACCCAATGGTGAGTCACATGAGGGAGTGTTTCTATCCAACGTTGCTCTCTCTAAGGGCAGAGCAGCTTCTTCTTGCTGGGACACCCCAGTCCTTTTCGCAAGCACATGTGGCTCATTTGAAAGTGACCAGGAAGTTAAGGATGCTCTGCTTCCCAGCCTGGACACGAGCACAGTGCTCAACAGCAAGGGATGTGGGCCACATTGGACTTCCCTGAGAGAACATAAGGGTGACAGAGAGGAAGGCAGGGGTACATGACAAGGACATCTGCATTGTTTCACATCAGGCATGATTCAGTGTAGGAGTCACAGCCCGAGATGAGTGCAGTCCCCAGGGCTAACTGCATCTGGAAGACTTTGGGGAAGATACTAAGAAAGGGTCCTTCTTCCCAAAATGTCCAAGTAACCAAAGCACCTGGAGAGCCCATCCCTGGGCAGCTGGGGTTTCTCAGAGAGCCAGATCCCCTTCCAGTGGGTTGTGACATTCACACTGACTGCAGCCCAGCTGTCCAGGGGAGACATGGTCAGGGCAGCAAGGGGCAGTGGTGTGACAGCAGCATCTCCCGTGGGACTTGCTCCCCACCACTGCAGGCGTCCCTTGGGACAGGAGGCAGCTGGGTGACCCATGGGACATCCACTTGCTTAGGATGATGCCACCATGCTGCAGAGGGACTGGGGCTGGGAAGAGACTGAAGTCTGCAGAAGACAGGGCTGGAAGTGCTCTGGTGTTGGGGCTGAGGAGGGGTTCTAATGGGAGTAAAACTGGGCTGAGAGAAGCATCAAAGACAGCCATGGTCTACATTTCGAGGAGGGCCCTTAGAGATGCCTGGCTCTGGGTTTTATACCCCTCTGCCCATGGGAGCAGCCCCACGGGGCTGGGGGAGGCTCACCCCCACCCCTCTGACCCCGCGAGCATCCTCCCTGATGCTGCTTCTCTTCCTGAACCCATTTCCTCCCCTTCCCTGCATCTGGAGAAGCGCTGCCTCTCTGGAGGCTGCAAATAAACCCTCCGGGCCTGGGACAGCGGCCGCTCCCAGCCTGCCTGGCCCGGCTGCCTTGCAGCTCCTCCCTGCTGCAATATGGTACCTCGGTGCCCAGCGCCAGTGCTGGGGGATTAGCTCTTTTTTTTTGTTGTTGTTGCTTTATTAGCTAAACCTAACGAGGCAGCGTTTATGCCGGCCCTTGAGGGCACATGGCTGGGATTTATGACTGCAGCGCTGCCGGGTGACCTGGACTAGAGACAGACAGGCATTTACTGCAGGGGAAAAGAGACCGGCACCTGCCTCCCTGGGGATGCCGGGAGGACTGGGCAGCTGCGACGCCCAGCGACCTTTGCCCATGCCGTGTTTGCACCCAGCGAGAGCGGGCTCCCGCGGTCCAGGGGTATTCGCTGGCATCGCTCACGCCAGAGCTGGCAAGGATGCTGTGCCATGCTGAGAGAGCACCCGCATTGCGAGAGCCACAGCTGGCACGGGCACGGCGCTGCTCTGAAGGGGCATTTCAGTGCTCAGGCGGCTGCTGCGCATGAAAAGGGCATTGTAGGGGAGCGTGCGTGGCTGGGGAGCA
>NW_009258951.1:120631-121938 GCF_000687185.1 Egretta garzetta
GCGCATAAAAAGGGAATTGTGGGGGAGCGTGCGTGGCTGGGGAGCAGCTGGCATTGGCAAAGCATCGCCATGTCTTTGTGCACAAAGACCATCACCTCCTTCCCCAAAGGGCAGTTTTGGAGTGGGGCGGGGGGAGGGGGGGGGAGAGGGCAGGACGTTGTGGGGAGGGGCAGTGGACATCACTTTGAGGATGTGAACACAAAGGGGACAGTCACACAGGTCCTGGCTGCAATTTGGGACAAGCAGGATCCTTGTTCCAAGCACCCAGTGAGTGGCATGAGCGGGGTAGGTGCTGCCTTGTGCCCCATGCCGCTTCCCACTGAGTGCCCTGGGATGCTGTGCCCCCAGAGCGGTGACACCCACATCCGCCTAGATGGAGGGGACTTGAGGACTTAGCAAAAGCCCCTTCACTCCCTTTCTTTCTAACCTAGCCACGGGGAACCCCTGCCTGTGGTCCCTTACTGAATCAGGGCATCTGCCCCCGCAGCTGCCTGCATCCCTGCTGTGCCCCTGCTGTGAACACCTCTCCCATGCCCTGCCTGGGGGGTGCAGCATGCCCCCGTACCTGTCTTTGCAGGCCTCATTCACAGAAGTTTCTTCCTGAAACTGGTTTTTGAACAGGCTTGGCTCACCCAGCGTGAAGAGCAGGACGGGCAACGCTTTATTTCATAAATCAGCCCATGGATGGTGTCAGGCTCTGCCAGACGTTCCCCTGGGGAAGCGGAGGCGGCCGCAGGGGATGTTTCTCCAAGACTGAGTTTACAGCTTGGGGCCTGAGTACAAATCCACGGCTGCATTCAGGTTCAAAAAAGGGACTGGGGAAACGCAAGGGACACACCGGGCCCTCTGGCAGCGGAGGAGAGGAGCCAGCTGGATGCTGTGATGCCTCAGCTCACTGCTGCCAGCTTTGCTGGAACCAGTTTGCTAAATCAGGGTGCATAAAGTAGCTTGGGAATGCTCGGAAGGATGGACTCTGAGGAGGGACCCGAGCGAGATGGAGTGTGCGAGGAGGGTCGGGAGGCAGTGGGGCACAAGGGAAGGAGCCACCCGAGACAAAAAGCACTCAGAAAAGTCCTCGGCAGCCAAACTCACCAGCCCAGACATGCCGCAAAGCACCTCTTACTGGGAGCTGCGGCTTGAAAAGAGCCTTTGAGGAAAAGCTGGGGAGCACAAACACGTTTCTCCTCCTTCCCCTGGGGGAAAGGTCCCACTCCATGGCAGGGTGCTGCACCCCACGTGGAGGAGGACACTCGTGGGGGGGCTTGGCACAGCATCCTTGGTTGGGAATGGGGGGCAGGGGGGGAAGG
>NW_009258951.1:122461-125945 GCF_000687185.1 Egretta garzetta
CAGCCTGCATCCTGCCCATGGCAGGTCCTGCCCCTGCCACTCTGGTCCTCCCACTTCCTAAGGATTCCCTAGAGCTGGATGAGGCTCAGAGTGGTGGTTCAAGGATGTTTTGTGCAGGGAACGGCTGTGATGCCCACATGGATGAAGAGACACCAAGGGGAGACGATAGGAGATTAAAATATCCCAAATCACAAGGAAAAGGTGAGTAGGGGTGACTGTTCCTGCCACATGCAACAGAAGAGCGATTGGGGCAGCAAGTGGAGACTGAAGGTGGAGATGCAAAATGGGCAGCGTAGGTCATGTAAGGACTCCCTGCAGGACTCACCGCTTCAGAAGGCCCTGGGTGCTCGGAGGTTTGCACATAGCTGATAAACAAGTGCACAAAGTCATGGAAGAAAAAAATCCATGGAAGTCAGATACCAAAGCTCCAATGTCCTTGTGCTGCTGGTGGCCAGAGGCTAGAGGACCACCTGGTCAATCCCACCCTGCAGTTCCTGCTCCTGCATTGCTCCCTGCACATCTAGGAGACATCCAGGCTGGCTACCACCGGGCAGAGGCGGAGACGAGCCTCTGGGCTGCCCTGTTCTGCCTCTCTTCCCTTTTTGCACAGTCTGGATTTCATGCTGCACTATGTCCTACCAAGCCTCCCTCCACATTAAAAGCTAACGTGATCTTTCTGGACTTTTTTTTTGCCCCTAAAAGAGGCCAGTTGCTCCTACCCAGGAATACCTGTCCCATCTGGCTTCTGGGTCACTCGTTTTCATTGCATGAACAAAGGACCAAGAAGTAGACCATAAAAATAACTGCCTGCAGCTGAACCTCTCTGGGAAGCCGGGATACACAAAGGAGCTGGCTTTAGGGGAAGCCGGTGTCATAGGATCTAGACTATAAACCACCTCCTTCCGCTGCAGGGACAGAGGCCTGCATTTGTGCAGGGGGAGGATCGGTGCTGTAATTCAGATGCTCGTGCAATTGCAGAGTGTGTCAGCACTGGGAAATCCCCCAAGCTCACCGCCAGATTAAGAATTAGCTCCAGATTGTAGCAAGATAGATTGACGTCCTGGCATGGTACCCTCCGGCAGCCCATCATAGCTGCTGCTGGTGCTATGTGATGCGGTTGGTCCCCGCTGCCTAAGGGAAGGAAAAGTTGGGGAAGCAAGTGAAACAAGCGGCAGAGGAACCGGCACCATGCCCTCGGAGTCTGGCCTGATCCTGACGGCCCGAGCCCTGAGCTGATTACCAGCAGCTTGATCTTTCCTTTAACACTGCAGCCTGGTGCCTGCACAGGGCTGCCCAGGGGGAGCCGGCTGTACCCAGCTGCCTGCTTGCATGGGTGCAGTAGTTTCCAGCTTGGCTTTGCTGGCCATGCGTTGTGGTTCACACCTTCCCCGCCAATGAAGTGCACAGGGCAGGGAGAGAGAAAGCTTTGTGCTAAGCCACCCTCCCTGCCCAGGCGCCTTGGCAAGGCTTTGGCCGTCAGCCTGGAGACCAGCAGTTACCAGCACGGCTCAAGAGTGAGAAAGGTCCCCTGGGGACAGGATTGGGGTGACAGAGGACACCATGGGAAAAGCCACTTTGCAAAAGGCAGTGCTTGGGAGGATAACGGCTGGCGTCACAGTGAGGGAGCAGGCAGGTTTGAACATGGGCTGCGTGTCCCCTCTGAGCAAGAGCCCTCTCTGCTCTGAGATCCCCGCTGTCCTCCTGTCCCCCTTCCCGGGGCTGGGACATGGGAAAGATTTGTTGCTGTTTCCCTTGCAGGACTGTTAGCAGAAAATTTTGCTGGGCAGAAAACTTTGCAACAGCCCACAGGGACACACCGGGGGGGCAGGGAGGGGTAAAGGGACATCCCTCCCGGGGGCTGTTTGGCCCTGAGGAGGAAGGAGCCCACAGAAGGCCAAGCAGACTGCCCCACGTGCGGGCTCTAGTGTCCCAGGCTGCCATCTCCTTTTAGCAGAAGACAGCCCACAGCCCTGGGGCCACCGGCCTCTCCCAGCAAGCCAAGTCACACCGAGCCCTGCCGGGCTGTGACCAGAATCACAACAGCCTCCTAGCTGCCTGAGCGCAGGGAGAGCGGAGGATGCTTCTCTGCTCCCCTCTGCGCTCCCCTGGTCTCCCCAAGCTGCAAGGAGGTGCGCCGGGCTTCTCCTCTCGCTCGTCTCTTCCCCCTCAGCTGACTGCCTGCAGCACCAGGAGGGAGCCCATCACCTTAGCCTCTTGGCTGCAGGGCTGGGAGGTTCCCACATGCCCTTTGCCAACCCAGAACTGAGGGATTTGTTCTAGAAATGACCCCCTGCCCTTTTTCTTGTCCCATTTCTCCCCCCACAGCGCAGCCAGGTGGCTGCTAAGTACTACACACACTCAGCGCTTGCTATGCCACAAGGTGCGGATGGTGTCTGGTCTGGTGCTGAGACCTCCTGGGGAGCTCATAAATTTGAGGATCTCCCAAACAGCCCAGGGAAAAGGGGGAGATGCTCTGGACCAGGAGATGCCCATACCTGAGTGCCCCAGCCCAGCAGACACAGCTCTTGGGGGAGGCTGAGGCCACCCCTGGGCACCCAGACAAGTGGTGCTGCAGGCATTTGGAGGAGAAGGATTATAAACTGAAGAAGCAGAATCAAAGTCTGGGGCAGAGAGGTGAAAAGTAGATGGAGATGTAGTAGCAGGAGATGTTTAAATAGCCCAGGAGCTATAAGGCATGCTGTGCTTTCTCCTGGAAGAAAGGCTGGGAGATGTAGTGGTGAGGCTGGGTGGGATTTTGAAGTCATCTGACAGGTCTTTGGTGGCATTAATACACACCAGTATAGTGTCCAGCCTATGGAAGAAAGTCCAAGAGGTATTTGTAGAGACTCTTCCAGCCCCAAAAGAAAAGGAAGAAGGTGTCAGCAGTGATTGGCTGTGTTATTTTTGTCAGGTGAAGCCCTGGGCTGTGCAGGAGGCAGAGCCACACATAGACTGGGGCTCTGCTGGTGGCTGCCATGGCTTTGAAATGAGCTGGTGACAGTCTGGGGAAGGACCGGCCAGGCAGCGCAAGGCCAAGACGCTGAGGAGATAAAAGCAGTCAAAACACAACGTGCTATGAACAAATCGAGCCCATGTGGCAGAGGACATGGCTGGAAGAGATCTTGGTTGCATCTAACGCCATCAGGGTCAGATGTGTGCTTACCAAGCCAAAGGAATGGCAAGCCCTCCCTGATGAGGGAGAAGTTGATGCCATTGGTAGGAACACGAGCCGCTGGCACGGTTCAGGCGAGGGGGATGATGCGCTCCACAGCGGTAGCCTGTTTAAGAAGGATGGTCTGTGTGAGAGCTGCGTGGGAGCCAGCTCTCTACGAACGGATTGTTTCCTCCAGTTAGAACTATTGATCACTGCGAAGTGCGAGGTCTGGACCGCACATGGAGCAATGTGCTAACGCTGGCGCCTGAGAGCCGTCCTGCCTGCCAGGCTCTGCACCAGGCCAGCCGAACAGGGGAGCCAGAGGCGTTC
>NW_009258951.1:126127-133030 GCF_000687185.1 Egretta garzetta
TGGCACGGTTCAGGCGAGGGGGATGATGCGCTCCACAGCGGTAGCCTGTTTAAGAAGGATGGTCTGTGTGAGAGCTGCGTGGGAGCCAGCTCTCTACGAACGGATTGTTTCCTCCAGTTAGAACTATTGATCACTGCGAAGTGCGAGGTCTGGACCGCACATGGAGCAATGTGCTAACGCTGGCGCCTGAGAGCCGTCCTGCCTGCCAGGCTCTGCACCAGGCCAGCCGAACAGGGGAGCCAGAGCCGTTCATTACTCCTCGGGAGAACCAGGGTAAAACACATGGCGTTGTTCGAAGAAATTACGCCTGGGTGAAGACCATCCTGAAGGTCTGACATGTCCACTAGTAAAAAAAAAGAAAGAATGAAGGTTGCTGAAACTGTAGGTAATAATCTGACATGAAAGGAACCATGCAGGACACGAAATAACATGACTCTGGACCTCGTTGTGACAGACACAGATGAATTAATCACTGGGCTAGAAGGCAGTGGTTGCCTGGGGACCAGTCAGCATGGCCCGTGTCATGTCATGCTCCATAGGGTTAATTTTACCAAAGCTGAGAGAAAGTAGGAGAGAAACTGGTTGAGAGAAATAATTTAGAAAAACTGTGAGAAAATATTGTGAGCTCTTCAGAAAGATTTTTTGATAGCTGTCAGGTCACAGTGCAAACGGGGAGGAAACGGGTTTGGCTACAAGCCCATTCTGATTCCCTGGTGAGTTGGAAAGCAAAGAGCTACACATTGCAACTGGAGGGGAGGGAGGACACTAAAAATCAGTCCATAAAATGGAAACTGAAGATATTGATTAGGAAAGCTAAAAAAGAACAAGGAAAACATTTGTGTTGGGCAGGGGTAAGGACAACAGGAGAGACTTGCAGGCAGGTGGCGAAGAAGAGAGGTGACAGCACTGATACAGTCTCCACCTAACACCACAGAGGTGATAAAAACAACAGTGATATGAAAAGTTGTTGTGCTCGGTAAGTAACTCCATTTGGAGAGCAGAAGGGGGATATAGTCATATCAGATGAGATATCATATAGACCACTGGAATCTTGGAAAGATATTAGAGTGCATACAAGAGTAAACTCACAAGCCCAGAAGAGTCCTTAGAGAGCTGGCAGAGGTGTCCTGCCTTACTAATCTTTATTTGCAAGAAGATCAGAGAAATGCTAATGTTTTGCCAGAATTTCTAAAAAAGGCAAATGAGATCATTGGATAACTCAGACCTGTTAACCTGGCATCATGCAAAAGAGTGGAAGAGAATCTGAGCTTCAACCAACACAGAGCGAACAGGCAAGAATATAAATGACAAATCGCCCTACTTTTGTGGCAACAAGGCTTGATATACAAAAATGATTCAGGGTTTGGTAAGTGAAGGTCACTGCATGATGCCAACATTGTTCTTGTGAACATTTTGACCTGCGATAAAACATGATAAAGTATTTCCTTCAGGAGCCAGCTTACAGGTGGGCCTCAGGAGGAGCTGATCTCTGTTGACACACAGGAGTCTTCCCCATGGGCTTCCCCTGGAAGGTGGATGCTCCTGAATCCTTCTCACTGCTGATAACGCTGGCACATGGCAGAAAGATGGGTAAGGAGATAAGGGCATCACAGTCCTGCTCAGTGGTTTGCTCCTTTGGTGAACTCAACCCATTCAAACCAAACAGCAAGTCAAATGCAAGGAGCAAGGAGCAGATTGCGGACTTCACATACTGAGAGGGAAGATGAAAAGGTTCAGACCATGCAACCAACTCAACTAGAACTCCTACTGCTATGTGGGACTACAAGGAGTAGTGTAATTTTTGGATGTTTAAATAGAGAGCAAGGACATGGCCGATGCAGAAGTCCTGCGTATGCTTCTGAGTTTTGTTTTGTTTTGCTTTCAATGGGGATGAAATGTGGGAGAAGATGCAGAAGAGAATGACTGCAGGAAAGCCCAAGCATGGGAGAGAACAAGAGCACACATGCCTAGTCTGGTTATCTAAATGAAACAGATTAAGAGGTGTACGAGTGCTTTACTAAGGCCACAGGAAAGCTAATTTCGGTTGTTGTAGGTAACACTGAACATTTACAGAGGAGAAACCAACAAGACACAAACTCTATAGCCTGCTGCTGACATGAAGGACGCGTTCTAACAGAGTAAAACCTCCAGCCGTTTCTCATCGTGTTCCCAATCTCTCTGGCTTGGCAGAGGGAAGATGCACCACAGGTGTCGGAGACCTCACCCTGGGAAACAAAACCCTCAGACACGCCCTTCAATCCCCTACAGCAATCCAAACGCACATATTCATCTCAGCATACCCCGAGCAGGTATCCCACAGCACATACCTGGGATACCTACCTCTGCTGGCTAACACCACATTTGTACCAGTTCCGCATTAGTTGCAGCATTAGGGCCACTTAATGTATCGTTATCGGTGCTTGATCTCAGAAGTGTCTTAAAGAAGGTGGTGTTCCTGAAGCCTGACTTTGGTAATGTCTTATGAGGACAGCCGATGCTAAAATATCCTCATTGCTCCGTCTACACTCATTTTAACCTAGCACCTTTGAGATTTATTGTTTTATTGCTCCATTAACAAAGCCATCCCCCTTAGTCTTCATTCGAGGTCCTATGACTCTTTATACTAACTCACAAAAAACTTAACTAGGAGTTAAAGTTTTTTTAAGTTAAAACTCTCTCAGGAGCCTAATTGCTTCCATTTCAATGCTAAATGCTTTAATATAGGCAACAAACCAATGGCCAAATTCCAAAGCCAGGGTAAACCCACATTAGAAATGATCAGGCTTCCTCAACAAGAAGCATGATTAATCATCAGAACCAAACAGCTAATGAGAGACTGAGACTCTATGGGTTCATGTCCAGATCAAGACTTGGTTCCCTTCTGGAAGAGGCGTTTGATTCAGCATCCACTATAGGAGTAAGTGGGCAAAATACAATGGCCTGTGTTGTAAAAGCAGCCACATGGGAGGGGTGCCCATTCTTTCCAGCCTGATCCTCCCAAATGCACTGTACCTCCATCTGCTTCACCAAGACCTGGAGGTGAGCAAATGGGCTCCCTGAAATCAAGGTTGTGGAGACAGCTCATCCAGCCTGCCCTCCTCTTTACCTTCAAGGAATCCCTTAATATGCAGCGTAAAACAGTCAAGGGTGGAGAGCCAAAGTTTAGCTAACCCCAGGCCAGAGTCAGCAAAGGCCTGGGAGCCTCTCTTACACATAAGTCTTCAGCACATGTCTGGAACTGCCACCAACCCAAAAGACCAAACAGGGCCTTTCTTGGAGGTCTCACCTTGGGGAACTTGTTCCTTCTCAGAATCCTAGCCCCCAGCCTGAGGCTGAGCCCCCAGACCATGGTGCTCAAGGGAAGTCCCGTTAGATCAGTGCTGCTCACATGCCTTATGGCAGCTATGCCAGGACTGTCTTCTCACAAGTGACCCAACATGTTGTCTTGTGATGGCAGAAGGAAGGACTTTGCTGAAGTCAGAGCAATCAAAGGAAAAGAGATATAAGGAAGACAAGAGTCAGACTGGTTGGCCTTTCATCATGTTTGCAGGCGGTAGTGAAAGGTTGGCTTCCCAAAGGGAGCAGTCAGACCGTGACCTGAGGACACATCCCTCAGAAGTGGAGAAGTATTTTCCTTGCCTTCTTGGTGGAAGACCACTAACACCATGGGATGGGTGAAAGGTGGGAGGAAGAAGAAGGTGAACTGAGCGCTGAAGGTGCTTTTCTGTCCTGCTGGATGACAGTGGGCATCCCAGTCTTAGATGGTTATATTAGGGGTGGTAAAATCTCACCTTCAGCTATCAGCTTGAAGCATCCCTCAGTAAAGCTTTGCTCCATCTGGCAGACTGTCCCTGTGGATGTGGCCACATCTCTGCCACCTCCTCCCTTTCCCACCACCATTTCTGGCTCCTCCACAGCAGCACAGTACCCTGGACATGAGGACTTTTGCCTTGAGGAGACAGCAGCGAGTGTGCAGTGTTGCCACATTTATCTCCAGCAACTCATACGAAGTACATCAAACTTGTCCTATATGCTTTCCATGCCAGCATCTCAGGGTTGGAGGCCACATGGGGTGATGAAAGTGAATGCTTGCCCTCGATGCTGTTACAGAAATGATGGTTGCATCTTTGAAATGGAAGCAAGCCCCTGGTTTCCAAAAGGATGGACTTCTGACATCTTTACTGAGGTAAGTTCAAGCTCTCCTTTTCTCTGGGTGTTCCATGGTGTGAGGCTGTGGTAGAGCCTGAAAGCCAAGGTCAGGGCCATTATCTGTCCCTCTGACACAAAAAGTTCAAAGACAACCACAATGCTCAACTGGGGTGGGGGCTAGGACCTCTTCAGGTGCCCGAAACAGTGGAACTGACTTCTCCAAGAGGGACAGGCTGCTCCCAGTCTCCCTGCAACCCCTCTGTTTCCTGGGCCATTCACTTCTTGCTGCACAAGCTCAGAGCAAGGGGCATTGCTCTGAAACATGTGCAGGCGTTGACTATCAAAACGTGACTCTTCCATAGAATAGCCATTCCTGGGCAGCACATGGGAGAGCAACCAAAGCCGTGGCACTTTGGGGAGGGTCTTCCAGACCCCATCTGGCTGCTGGGAAGGAGAACCTGGATGGGAGCGGGCGTGTGGGACAGGAGTGGGTGCATCTGCGGGTGCTTGGGAGCAGAGCTGCCCCACATACTTGGAGCTGCAGTCCCACACACTTAATCAGCACCAAATGCGTATGTGCATAAAGTAAACAGAGGGAAAGCCTTTGTCAGGCAACAGCGACCGCTGCTGCGGAAATAGTCAGAGAACCTTTTTCCCCTTAAAGTTTACTACTTTTACTACTAGCCTGGCCTGGAAGCCTTTATTGCTCCCAGTGAAGCCGGGACTTTGCTCTAAAGCCAACCAACGAGCAGCGTCTGAAAACCGGCGCTTATGTATGAGTGCGTGCGTGCACCTTTGTGTATGCATTCCTCCGTGTGTGGGTGCCCGTGTATGCGTGAGCGTGCCAAGGGGTGTGAGCGTGGGTTTGGGTGGAGCGGCGCACACCTCGCCCTCCCCGGGTGCCGCGCGGGAAGCCAGGAGGGGGGCTGCTGCCGGCGGCAGGAATGCCAGCAGCCACTTCAGGGCCAGCTTTGCAAACGAGGTCGGTGCCCCATTGCAGAGCTGGAAGGAAGCAGGCAGCTTCTGCAGGGAGCCTGTCACCTTGAGCCCCCCTCCAAGCTCCTTGGAGGGTCTGCCCTCCCGGGTGTCCCTCCACTGTGCCACACACCCATGCAATTCAGAAACACAGCTGGAAGCTCCTCAGAGAGTCTGGGAGAAGCTGTTTGGCATTGATACCCGCATATGGATGCAGATCTGGTGGGCACAGAGCAGCTCATTTGGGCAGGGTCAGTGCTTGAGCTGCCCCCGGCAAACCCCCGTCCGAAACCCTGCTCTTGGTGTCCAGTGTGCCCCAGCCAGGATCGGGATGTCCCAACAACAGGGAGGTGTGAAAGGTGCTGAGGCTGCCTGGAAGGGACGATATCTTTGCTGATATAAGCGGCAAAGCTCCTCCATGTCCAGAGAAGCTGCCAGCAGCTGGTGGCAACCAGAGCATCATGACCATCCTCCTCCTGCTCCAGTTGCCAGCCCTCCACTGACAGCAGGGCAGGTGCCTGGCGCCTCCTGGCCAAAGGGTCACTGGTCACTCCTGCAGCTCAAGACCTCGGTCCTGCCATGCATCCCATGCACTCGGTGGGAGACCTGAAACTGGAGCATCCCACAGGTCTGTGCTGCCTGATGGGCACTCCTGCATCGTCTGACTCGCATCCTCGGGGTACTTTTCCCAGGACTGAAACCAACCCACTCGTGCCCGCAGCAAGCAGAGGCACTTGCCCGCATTTCATCTGCTGGTCCAGGTTGGCAAGAGAAGGCTGAAACCTGGCCTCCTCTGCTGCTTGTGGCCCTCCCATGGCCTGCAGCATGTGGGAGCCAAGGCAGGCATGCCTGGCACACCGCGTGGCGTTTCTGCAGCCGAGGAGGCCTTTGAGAGGCCGGGATAATGGCTAATAGTGCTGTTTTCCTCTGCTCTGCTTTCCTTCAAGTGAATTACCAGGGTCTTGCTGGGAATTATCCTACCATTACCCAGTGCTCTGGGGAGCTGCCAGTGATTTACTTAACAGCAAACAACACAAAGAGCCGGACACGGCAGGAGCTACGCAACCGAACAAGCTGGGGAACATGCAAGTGGAAGAAAAATGCTGTAACAGCAGCCAGGGCACAGGGATCCGACTGGGGCTGCTGGCCAGAGATGGGCACAAGGATGTCCCCAAGAGCCGTCCTCCATTTGCACGTGGAGGAACGGTGCTGTTCTCCCCCGAGGGTGGATTCGGTCCGTGGTGTAGCTGAGTGCGATGGAAATGTCAAAGGGTGGTGGACCCACGGTGCTGTGCCCAGCTGGCCAGGGAGGGAGCTCAGGGCTGCAGCATAGGAGGAAAATCCAGTGTTCCCTGCTCCTGGAGAGCTGTGGGACTCAGGTATAGTTGGAAGGTGGCGAGCGGGTCGGCAGCAGAGCCAGGGCTGATCCCCTGCTCTCACACCAAGATTCAGGCAGTGCCTGCACAGGGGTTCCAGCAGGGACGAAGAGTCCTGAGCCCCCTTCAATGCCCTTTTAGCTCCTTGCCTCTTTGCACCTTCCAGACTTTGTCCTTGTCACCCTTTATTGTCCCATGGATGAGCACAGCCCTCAGACACCCAAGGCTTGCCATGTCCCAGCCACACTTCTCCTGCTGACAGCCTCTGCTCCGGGGGACCACCACGGCGTGAGTCTGCCCAGGGCTGCTCCCTCCTCCCTCTGGGAACTGCCCTCTGCACGCAAAAGGGTGCGGACACCCCTGCAGGTACATGCCACCCATGTGTGTGCCCACTGCCTTGCGC
>NW_009258951.1:133056-144355 GCF_000687185.1 Egretta garzetta
CCCCCCCCCCCCTTGCACAGGCCCCCCCCGCCCAGCCGCCATGCACCCCTCCTAGGAGCCTTGCACCCCCAAGCCCCCCAGCACCCACATGGACCCCCTTGTCCTCCCACCCTGTGCCCGCTCCCGCACAGCTCTGCACACACACACTCTCCTCTTGACGCTTTACAGGCGCCGGGCGAAGGAGGGGCTCTGTCGAGTGCTAGAAAGTTGTTCCTACTCTGCGCTGGGAGCAACCACATTACTCACGAGTCCCTTTTTAGTGCGGGTATGTGTTTCCCCCCTTCCATCTCCAGTCCATTAGCTACTATGGAAACAACATGTCATTACCCGGAGGTGGAGTTCAGCCACAGCCAAAACAGCCGCGTCCTCAAGACCTCGGTCCTGCCATGCATCCCATGCACTCGGTGGGAGACCTGAAACTGGAGCATCCCACAGGTCTGTGCTGCCTGATGGGCACTCCTGCATCGTCTGACTCGCATCCTCGGGGTACTTTTCCCAGGACTGAAACCAACCCGCTCGTGCCCGCAGCAAGCAGAGGCACTTGCCCGCATTTCATCTGCTGGTCCAGGTTGGCAAGAGAAGGCTGAAACCTGGCCTCCTCTGCTGCTTGTGGCCCTCCCATGGCCTGCAGCATGTGGGAGCCAAGGCAGGCATGCCTGGCACACCGCGTGGCGTTTCTGCAGCCGAGGAGGCCTTTGAGAGGCCGGGATAATGGCTAATAGTGCTGTTTTCCTCTGCTCTGCTTTCCTTCAAGTGAATTACCAGGGTCTTGCTGGGAATTATCCTACCATTACCCAGTGCTCTGGGGAGCTGCCAGTGATTTACTTAACAGCAAACAACACAAAGAGCCGGACACGGCAGGAGCTACGCAACCGAACAAGCTGGGGAACATGCAAGTGGAAGAAAAATGCTGTAACAGCAGCCAGGGCACAGGGATCCGACTGGGGCTGCTGGCCAGAGATGGGCACAAGGATGTCCCCAAGAGCCGTCCTCCATTTGCACGTGGAGGAACGGTGCTGTTCTCCCCCGAGGGTGGATTCGGTCCGTGGTGTAGCTGAGTGCGATGGAAATGTCAAAGGGTGGTGGACCCACGGTGCTGTGCCCAGCTGGCCAGGGAGGGAGCTCAGGGCTGCAGCATAGGAGGAAAATCCAGTGTTCCCTGCTCCTGGAGAGCTGTGGGACTCAGGTATAGTTGGAAGGTGGCGAGCGGGTCGGCAGCAGAGCCAGGGCTGATCCCCTGCTCTCACACCAAGATTCAGGCAGTGCCTGCACAGGGGTTCCAGCAGGGACGAAGAGTCCTGAGCCCCCTTCAATGCCCTTTTAGCTCCTTGCCTCTTTGCACCTTCCAGACTTTGTCCTTGTCACCCTTTATTGTCCCATGGATGAGCACAGCCCTCAGACACCCAAGGCTTGGGGGACCACCATGGTGTGAGTCTGCCCAGGGCTGCTCCCTCCTCCCTCTGGGAACTGCCCTCTGCACGCAAAAGGGTGCGGACACCCCTGCAGGTACATGCCACCCATGTGTGTGCCCACTGCCTTGCGCAGCATCCTCCCCATGGGCTCTCACGCTCCCCATGCCCCCCCTCTCCTTGCACAGGCTGCCCCTGCACAGCCGCCATGCACCCCTCCTAGGAGCCTTGCACCCCCAAGCCCCCCAGCACCCACATGGACCCCCTTGTCCTCCCACCCTGTGCCCGCTCCCGCACAGCTCTGCACACACACACTCTCCTCTTGACGCTTTACAGGCGCCGGGCGAAGGAGGGGCTCTGTCGAGTGCTAGAAAGTTGTTCCTACTCTGCGCTGGGAGCAACCACATTACTCACGAGTCCCTTTTTAGTGCGGGTATGTGTTTCCCCCCTTCAATCTCCAGTCCATTAGCTACTATGGAAACAACATGTCATTACCCGGAGGTGGAGTTCAGCCACAGCCAAAACAGCCGCGTATGAATTCCAGCACCCAAATTCACATCCTGGGGCAAAGCCCACGCAGCTCAGTCGGGGCACGGAAATGGAGTCCCGTCCGTGCTAAGGGAGCAGATCCCAGCCTGGGCTTGCCGGCTGCAGGATGCACAGGGTGTGGGAAGTGCTGGAGGGGACCCCACTGACCCAGCTGGCGTGGCTGGGGAAGGCCAAGGTGATTTACTCTTCCGGAGCCTGACCGAGGGTGTGCGAGTGGCGTGGAGACAAACAGCAGATCCGCAGGGCCTCCGCTGCCTCATTTCCGCTCCGTCCTGCGTCGCCCGCTGCCCAGCCCGTGACCGATCTGCCGGAGGCGGCTGCGGGAGGGGAGGAGGCGGCGCAGGAGCCGGGGAGACTGCACCGGGAGCTCGCTACCCCCGGCATGGGCAGAGCCTGTTTGAGCCAGGAGCATCTGGCACAAGGAGGCAGTGGAAGGGCTTAGCATCCCTTGAATTCATCCATATGGGCTGACCTTCAAGTGCTCAGAAGCATCCTGCTCCCCTGCCACCCCCTGTCCCCTCCTCCTGATGGGTTTTTGGAGCATTGTGTTGCCAAAGCCTCCCCAGCTTGTGTGAGTGGGGTGCTGAGTCCCTGCTGCTGTGGCCTTGGGAAGGTTTGTCCCCTGGGGGGGCACAGCACATGTCAGAGGTGAGAGACAGATGGCAGGGTGAGGGCTGCACCAGGTTCAGCATGTGCCTTTTGGTCCTGCTTGCTCCTGGTTCCCCCCACATCCTTTCAAAGCAGATGCCCATCACAGCTCTTGGCTGTGGATTTTGGCTGTTGCAAGGTGTCCAGCCTGAGTGATTTGTGTGTCCCACTGAGGCCCCCATTGCAGGGGGACACGGAGGCGCTGGTCCCCATTGCACCGGGGCAGCCAAGGTGCCTGCTTGTGCGAAGCTGCTGGGTCCCCCTGCAGGCGAGCAGTGAAGAGGGGAGCACTGCGGGGTGACCAAACCAAAACCATGTCCCCATACCTTGAGTCACCCAGATCTGGGGAGGGACCATCAGTCTCCCAATGCCCGCCTGGCTCCCTGCGTGGGGAGCCATCCCCGTGGCAGGGCAGGAGCTGTAAGGACACAAGGACCTGGTGGAGAAGGAGGGCAGGCAAGGATGGTGGCACGTTCTGCCTGGAGGCTTTCATAGCAGGGGTGAGTCCTGGCCCCGGTCTCCCCTGGCAGATGGCAAATGCTGGAGATAGGAAGCAAAGCCCTTGGAAGGAAGAACTTTCCTTGGTGGCAGCCAGGAGTCCGTGACGGGGCTGTCCCACCTGGTGCTGGGGCTGCCCATCTGCCTGCCGCTGCCTGCAGGCACCCTTCCAGCCTGGACTACCCAGGAGTTGCCATGTCCCACCCTGGTGGCTTTGCCACCCGGCAGTGCCAGCACCTGGGGACAGTAGTGTCACATAGGGTAGGGAAGAACTACCCCAGCGGCTCGGATAGCTCACCCACAGACGGGCACCAGTGCCAACTCTGGCCCTAGCTCGGAACCCCCCACCCTTCCCCAGCTTCTCCAGGAGATGGAGCAGGAAAACCTGTTAGTCCTGGGAGCAATCCACTGGCTTCCAAGTTGGAGCAGTGACCTGAGTAAGTGCCTGCCTGGATTGGGGCCTGCAGGAGCAAACTCTGGCCATGAGGCTCCCTCAGAGGAGGGAGGGAGGGAGAGACCGGAGGCAAGTGGGGATGCCTTTCCAAAGCAGGCAGAAAAATTGTCCGTCAGCAAGGCTTCTCCACAAAGAGGCGAGCACCGTCTCTGAGACATAATAGAACAAATGTTGGGAGGAGGAAAAAAAAAAATACAGGTTTCTAGAGCAGGGATTTTCAACCTGTTCTGTTTTGTTGATCTCCAAAAATATCCTACCAGAGATGCGAGTTCCTTTGTAGCCAACCCACACCACCTGGCAAGACTCTTGCTGGCCTCTGTAAGCCTTCCTTAAAAGCAGTCACACAGAGCCACGGGGATCCCCCAGCCACAAAAGCGGCAGCTCTTGAGAGCACTGCAAACACATAACAAACCAGGCTGGCTTACCCACGCGGGACTCCCATGGAGCGGTTGCAGCCCCAAAACCCCAGGCCTGCCAGAGGATGGCCTTTGCAAGGGCAATGTTTGCCCCATGCCCGCTGAAGAAGGGGCAGGAGGGCACCCAGTGAAGCTGGGAGGGGCTGAGGTGCACCCCCAGAGATAAGCAGTGCTGGAGAAATTGCAGCTTCAAATCCATGCTTCAGCCGTGGTACTTGGTGTGGATTCTCTGGTGACTAATAAAAAGCCTGTGTTTGCAGCAGCCAGTCTCTCAGGGAGGGGGTGTGTGCGCTAGTGAGCATCCCCTCTCTGCTTGGCCACTTGTTTCCAGGACACTTGCACGAAGATCTAGGGTCTCCTCCTCACCTGCCCATCAAATTTGTTTAAAATTAGTACCATGGGTTTGCAACCACTAGAAAGGAACAGAGAGCAAAAACGGGATGAAGGCTCCCTTGCTTTGGAAACCAATGTGGAAAGTAGCTAGAAAAAATGCTGGGGGATGTGGGAGGGTGGAAAGGAGAGAAGTAGGAAGGGAGCGGTCCTGCTCCCAAAAGAGGAGGCTGAAATATCCCTCCTCTCTGAGACCTTCGTATTATGTGTGTCTCCACCAAAGTAGGATGCCTGAGCATCCTGGCCTAGATGGGGACAGCCCTGAGACACAGATTGGTCCCGATGTCCCAAATCATGTCCCTGTCCTGGACCTGAGAAATGGCACCCAAGAAAATCCCAAGTGGGGATCCTCCCTGTGTTCCCATGCTGAGCTGTTGGCTCTGCAGCCGAGCTGTGTGACACAGGGGACATGCACCCATCTGTGACCCCATACCCCCTTTGCCGCTGCCTTTGGTCACTCTGGTGTAAGGAGCATCCTTATTAACACACCGCTCAGACCAGAAAAGCCTCCTCTCCTATCGAGTCTGCACAGCCATGAGACGAGTCACCCAAACGATTTGGTTGAAAATCAACCTCCTCCTAAAAAAAACCAAAAAAAAGGGCAAGGATTTGTTTTCAGCCCGATCCGTTCCCTAATCCGATTCTTGTTGCACAAGGAGGGAGTGAGGCCACTCACCGGGCAGGGCTGGACGGCTACGGCTGCTTTTGGCAGCGGCACAGATTTCGATCAGCTTGAAGCAATCGTGAAACTGCAGCCTGAACTTCCAGTGACTCACCCAGAGAAAGGAAACTTCCTGGCTTGTGTGTTCTGGAAAAACTGCTATATTTGGCATGGAAAATAGGAACGATTCCTCTGGCCGCTTGAAATGGGAGCAGCAGAAATGACTCGATGGGCAGTTTAAGAGAGACGAACAAGGATGCTCTCTAAATTATTCATTGCAATCCTCCACGTTGTGTGTTTTGCCCACAACAGGCTCAAAAGTGCGTGCACACAGGATGGTCCAGGCTCCGCCAGGAAGATGCACGATTTATTGCTCCGACAGCAACCCCGCCAATGCACATTTGCTGTATATTATGGACTACGGACATTATAGGCTGCTTCCCATCTGTTTACCAACAAATACTGCTCCTAAAGGTATGGCATTGTGCTTATCGCTACACGTTGACCCAGCGTGAAAAATCTGCCAATTTATATTTTCATGACATCAGTAGCTAGAAATGCATTTCTTGCCAGCTTCAAACACTTTCAACTGTTTCATCTAGTATGCCGGGCAAAACAAAAAAAAGAGGAAACTGCTCTTCTGCAAATTACTGAAGTTGGTGGAGGGGGGACTATTTCTGAGGATTTAAAATGGATTATTCTCCTTTCTCCTTTTTTTTTTTTTTTTTTTATACTTGTCCAAATGGTTATTCAAATAGCTTATTCATTAAACTCCTGAGCTGGTAAATGAAAATCGTCATTTTCAGATCATGACAGCAGCACCTAAAAGAAAAAAAGATGTGAATAAATCACAAGAAAAAAAATAATTGACAACTTTTCATGAAAAATCAGTTAAAAAGAAAGAGAGAGCTGAAAACATTTTCCAGTGGGTGAAATGCCAACCAGCTCCTGGTTAGCGTATATTAAATTAAATATTCAATTTGGTCATGCACCACTTTTATTGGTGGATTAAATATCGACAAATATGTCTAGCAGAGGGAGATGCTTCACACTGCAGCCTGACAAATCCTGTGGCAGCTCTGCATCAGCACTTTGGGTGGGAAAACCTCTTCCTCCCACTGCTGAGCCCCTGTGAGGCTTATGCTCAGGATCCACGTGGCCACAGCCATCGCACGGGGGCTACCCCTCTCGCCTTAGGACCCCCCCGATGCCCGGCGTGGCTGTGCCAGCAGTGACTGACCAGCCCCTCTGCCGTGATGCTCAGGGCAGGGAGCGGGAATGGGGCTTTCGGGCAGCGACCCTCTCCCAGCTGCTGAGGATTTGGAGCGGAGGGAGCTCCAGAGCGGGGAACGGGCCATTGGATTTAACTCCTTCCGATTTCTATGCTGAATTTATCCAGTTGCTTTTCGCCTGTAAATTTTTAAGCCATTCTCCATGCTCCCACAGCAAGGAGGCCACAGCTTGGCAGAAGAGCTGTCCTTTTTGCTGGTGTGGAGCTTGCTGCTTTCTGGTGGCCCCGCGCTCTTGTACAGGGAAGAGCTGGGCGCACACCTTGATCTCACAGGCTTTTTTCCTCCTCCCCGCTCAGCCCCCTCTTTCTGAGGGTGCTGCTCAGTGGGAACCATCCCATGAAGGAGTGTTTGAGCCTGGAAGCAGCGGCCTCCTTCCCCCCAGTTCCTCCCTGCCTGGCTGGAAGGTGACCAGTCCCTCCAGTGCTCCAGCAGCGTGGGGGGCAAGCTGGGAGGCGAGGTGAGCAGAGGAGCACTCCTATCCCTGGCACCCCACATCTGCAGCCCACCAGAAGCCCCAGGAAGGAGTGAGACATGCTGGCATCATATCAGAGAGAAGGGGCTCGTCCGGGGCTCTGCTTTGCCTCTCAAATGCTGCCCCTGGAGATTCAGTAGCTGCTTGAGACTTCTGGTCCATCAATTATTTAATTCCCTCCAGCCATGTGGTCTTCAGCCCCGAGAGCTTGTCTCCTCTGAATGCACAAGCCCATGGTGGGGGGGTGGAGCAGGTCTGGGCAGGGGGATACGGAGCTGTGGCTGGGCAAGAAACGTGGAACCACAGGGGACAGGTCCCACCAGCCAAAGTGTTGAGCCACGAGCTATGGCTGGCACCTTCTCGCCCAGCCATCCATTGGCTGGAGGAGTGGGCTCTTCTCCCAATCTCCTGGGATACCCTGGGCAAATCACCTCCCTGCTCCGTGCCTCACTTTCCCCACCTATAAAATGGGGTCAAAGATTTCACAACCAGTGTGAGCTTTGGTGGCATCCACCACCCACCGCAGCAGCACAAAACACGTGTGTGCGAGATGATGTTTTGCAATAAAACAAGAGTCTGGCTCTTGCCCCTACTCATAGGGGCTACGCCACCATGGATGTGGTCTTTAGTGGATTGCTTAAGGCTGGTGGTCCCTGTTTGCTGCCGCCGCCTGCGCCGTCTTGAGCTAAAGCAGCATGGCACGGCACGGCATGGCGGGTACTACTGGGTAGGCAGGACAAGCCGCGACATGCGGGCAGGCAGGCGGCTGGAGCTGGGTAGGTGCGTTGCTGTTACCCAATAAATAACTCAAGCCCTAAAGCAGCCCATTGTAATTACAGGGGCCCTGCACAGATTGAAAAAGAAGAAGGAGGAAAAAAGGGAAATCAAGGTTCAGTCTTCCCCAGGAGGTAGTGCTCCACGGGGCAAGCGATAGAAGGGAGCGGTGATTTATATCTCTCCAGAGGAATTCTCCTTTCCAGGGCTGCTCCAGGCGCCGAACTGCCGCCAGGTTCAGCTGAGTTTCTCATCTGAATATGCATGAGCCAGTAATTAAGTCTCTCTGATACCAATCCAGATTTGGGGTTGGTTTTGTGAGTGTGTGCATGTGCCTTGTGTGTCTGTTGTCTCCCAGGTGTGCCGGCGCGGCAAGGAGGGACAAGATGAAGGAGCGGTAGCTCTCCATGCGGCTGTCCCTGCAGGATGACGGCCATCGGTGCCCCATGGCTGGCTTGGGGCAGGAGGGTGGCTCCAGTTGGGTGGGGAGCCCTGTGGGGTGGCTCTGATGGGTGTCCTGCTGGGGACAGTGGGAGGAAGGGGGATGGACAGCAGGACACGATCTGGGTCATGGCCACATTGCACAGCAATCCCTGCCTCAACATGCATCCAGCCTTGAGCACACGCGGGAGGGTGTTTTCCCTCCTTCTGAGGACATTGCAAAGACCTTGTGTTTGCAAAGCGCTGGGAGAGGCAGGGAGGGAAAAGAATCTGGCCTCGCCTCCTCCCTCCCACCTTCCTCTCTTGCTCTCCTTATAAATGTCTTCCGCACATCACTTTGAGCAGTGGGATGAGAGCCCCCAGGAGCGAAACCACGTCCCTGGCCCCAGGCCCAGGCCCGGGGCAGCATGTGGGTGTGTAATCTCTGTGTGATAGGTAGGCCCTTGCCCCGAGTCTGATCCACAGCGTTGTTCACTCGGGCTTAATAGTCACAACCAACCTTCAAAGCGGGGAAAAAAACAAAAAAGTCATTGGAAGAGAGAAACAACTGTTTTCCAACTTCACCAAGCCCACGACCCGGGGCACAGGTCTCTTACCCCTGCTTCTGAGGCAGGTTGCCCCGATGCCCTCCTCACCCTTCACTTGAGAGAAAGGCAATAATCAGCTTTGCTGCCGTTAAACCCAGCTGCGGGGCCTCAGCAGCCTGCCAGGAGCAAGCTGGGGTCATCCTGGCACACAGGCCGGGAAAGACAGGGATTTGAGTGCTGGCTCCCAGGCCACGGCGTCAGCGGTGCTGGTCCTCAGCAGCCAGGGAGGCAATGCTCGGTCCCCTCCTGCTGTTGTGGGCTCCCTTGGAAAAACCAGCATCCCAAAATGGAGGCCATGTCCCCCCTTGTGGTGTCCCCACCCTTCCCATAGGCAGAAGGAGGATTAGCAGCAGTGCTGGGGCGTGTTGCTGCCCTCAACCTGACCCTGGCTCCTACCAGCACCCAGCCAACGGGGGCAAAAAAGGGTGGTCCCTCACCACTGCCTCTCAGCCAGCTGGGGCGGGGGGGGCCTTCCCAGGGCTGGGGGCAAGCCAGTGAACGTCTGGGACATTGAGGGACTGTCATGTCATCACCTGCTGGGGACAGAGGACCTGGAAAAGTCGCTCTCCCTTTCCCATACCCTCCAGTCACAGGGGATGACCTCCCTAGAAAGCTCTCCTCACCCCAGGGCTCCACTCAGAGGCCTGAGGAGGACATCAGTGGGATGATGTCCCACATCCTGCCCACCACATCCCGCCCTGGGTGCCAGCAGCAGGGTGCAGAGCAGCCAGACTCCCTCCATCCCTTCGAGCGATCCCTGCAGATGTCTCCAGGTGCAGTGAGCAGCGGGCTGGGAAAGGTCGGTGAGTCAGAGCCCTGTTTTGTAACGCAGGGGGCAGAGCGCGTGTGGGAGCAGGGATGGCCCTGAGCTGAAGCGTGGGGCCCGCCTGGGCCTTTTGCAATCCTCTGGGTAAAGGCGAAGTCGGTGTCTCCATCCCTTAATTAAAGTGTGCCACAGGGACCTGCTCCCTCCTGTTTACGTGGTTTGTGGGGATGGACAGAGGAGCAACAGCCCGGGACGTGGCGAGCAGGGCAGCCTCATTTGCTCTTCCCTGGGCTGGGGTGGCTGGTGCTCTCCAAGCGCAGTCTTTGCCTCCTGCAGCCAGGTCTCAGCCTTGGCCCCACGGTCTCACGAAGATGCTTTTTGGACCCATGAGCCGCCCCCAGCGCTCTACACACCTCCGCTCCCCGCTGTGAGCGCACGTGAAACTCCTTCCCACCTCCCTGTCGCCCTCCAGCCCCCCCGGCGGTGCTCCTTCCCCGCTGCCTCCTCCGAGCCCCACAGAGCAAACGTCCGCAAAGCCCTGGCCCCCGCGTGCAACCCTTGCCCGTCGAAGGACAGAAGGTGACACAGCCAGGATGTCATCTCTGCCGGCTTCACATCCCGCATCACCAGCCTGACCTAGAAACACGACCGCATCTCGTGCGCCGGAGCCCAGGGATGCTGCAGGCTCATCCTTCTGTTTTTTCCAGAGCAGCTGAGTGACAGTCGCCCCTCCCCTGCCTCTCCGAAGAGCGTAATGAGAATTTCCTCCGAGGAGCAGCTTGCCGCGATGAAATAATCGCCCGAGCAGCAGGATCTTCGCTGGGGATTAGAGAGGCTGCTACTTGCTGAGCTAGGGAAACGGCTGACGAGGAGGGAAAACTCCTACCACCTCCTCCGGCACCTCAACTCCTTTGCCAAAGCAATCGCCTGCCGCAGACGGAGTGAGGTCCCAGGCAGAGCTCAGCCGTGGAAACTTCTGTCCACGATGCTTGGACACTTTTGCAAAGTCCCCTTCCACCCTCCTCCTCCTCCTCTCCCCGCGGAGCTGCTCCCCAGCCCTGGCCAGTGGGAGGGGTGAAGAGGTAAAGCAGCAGCTGCCTTTTACAGGCAACAGTTTTTTTGTTGTTGTTTCTTTTTGGACTGCTGAGGCATAAACCGCTGAGCTGAGCCTGCTTCTCTCTGCCTTACGAGCAGGGGAACTCACCAGCCAGGTTATCCCACTGCACAGAGGGACGGCGGCAACGGCTATACATGGATTTCCGATGCAGAGTGGTTTTGAGGCGGTTTTGCTTCCACTCCAGGCTCGGTTGTTTTTTTTTTTTTTTCTTGTTCTCCCCCCTCCCCCCCATCTTCTGTGGGATCCTGGCGTGACCATCCCTTGAAGACTCCTAATTTTCTTCCCCAAATATCCCATGTCTCTTTTTATTTTTTTTCAACTGTTCGTGAAATGTGGGAACCCCAAGCCCAAAGGAACATCCCTGGTTTGAGGAGAAGGCACACATTAAAGCCAAGTTATAGCAGAAGTGTTTTTAATTTTAGGGCTGGGCTTGGGTGGAGGTTTTTTGTTTTTTTTTCCTTTCCTCTTTCGGACTCATTTAGAGACTCACCGTCCGCCAGCCCCCAGCATGGCTGTGGCAGAGGGTGCTCCTGCCTCCAGCCCTGGTAGCAACCTGCCCCAAACCCACAGCCACTGCCGAGTGCCGCCCCCGGGAACAGACAGCAGCCGCCCTTGTCTGGAACACAGCAAGCGAGAGGCATAGCCACCAACGACCAGAAATCCCATTTCCATAGCCCTGTCCTTCCCCCAAACGGGTGGAGAGGCCCTCGCCCCACTCCCGCCCGGACGCCAGGGCAGAGCGGGATACCCAACATGAGAAATTTGTTGCCCCCCAAAGGCCCCTCCTGACTAAACGCCGCCTTGCCGGCGGCACCCGAAAGCGGC
>NW_009258951.1:148705-157428 GCF_000687185.1 Egretta garzetta
GCTGCGGACCCCTGCGTGGGAGCTGCGGGCCCTCGCGCCCCGGGAACAGAGCAGGAGCGAAGGTAGAGCCTGCTGGGCAGTTGGCGTATGACTAAACCCCATTGCTATTTTATGGACAAACAGCCTCGCCACACCTATAATTAGAGGCTCTGTCAAAGCTTTGGAGCTAAAGCAGCCCTGCTGCACGGACTCCTGGTCTGGAGGCTGCTGTGCACGTCCGTCTGTTTGTATTGGACCGGGGAAGGGGAGAAGCCGCAGCGCTTTCTGCAACCCTGTTGCTAGCACAAACTTCATGACCTGGCATCCTGATGGTCATTAAACTGAGAGCGTCTTCAGCGGTGCGGGAAAGGTCAGGGCTGGAGATCTGTCCAGCTAAAATCCCCAAGAATTGAGTTATTCCTTCACCGGGAGGTTTGCTTACGTTTTGTGAAGGACTCCTTTTTGAAAAGAACTGTCGGGTGTAGTGAGACGTGGAAACTCTGCTCGATTTGCTCAGTGTTTAACTTTGGAAATGCTTTGTCGCCCTCATGCCTGTTTGCCTGATGTGAGGCAGCGGCTGCAGAGCGCAGCAGCGCGACAGTGCGTGAGAGGTTAAATGGTTGTGATCGGCCTCCAGGGAACAGGGGAGCAGGAGCCGCTGACAGCGTAAAACTGTGGTGGAATCGGGTGGCGTGGAGGAGACGGCCTGGGATTCGTACGTGAGCAGCGAAAGGAGGAGGGAGCTCGTGTTTTTTGTTTTACCCTGGGCTCCTTGGGTGCTGGGTTTGGGTGAGGTTCGATCAACAGGTGTTGTCGCCCCAAAGCTTCCTTCCAAAGAAAGCCTCTCCTCTGCAGCCTGGGTGCCTCTGGTAACAGCATCTGTGCGTGCCCGTCTGAGTGGTTTAAATAACCTGGTGGTCTAACACCCCCCCGTGGGGCAGTAGAAACCCTCCCAAAACGGGTCATGCTAGCAGGGCCATGCTCTTACCCGCTGGCGTTCCCACGAGGAAGTGACGGTGGCTCGGCAGGAGTGAAAGTGCCTGCTCGCTGCGGGCAGCAAGGCAGCCCCAAAAGGCGGGGGGGTGGGGGGGGTAAGGGCGCTTGCTGCCGCAACGGAGCGGGGAGCTGCCAGCAACTTCTAAACACCTCGTGGTCGCTGCTGAAGCCGGCTGTGTGGCTGTGCTGCTGGCCCTGGGGAAGGGCCTCTCTGCTTTCCTTGGCTGGGGTAACGCTCCTTGTGCTGAAGGATCTCACTCCAGCTGATGGAGGAACAGAAGGGGAGGAGGATGCGAGCAGAGATGCCAGTGTTAAATCCAAGTGTTCTTTATGCGGGAACATAAAGTTGGATCCTCTCAGCCTGTTTGCCGAGCGACTTGGCATGACATTTTGACGGTGATCAATAGCAAAAACATACAAGCTCCTGCTCTCCTCTCGCTTTGCTCGTGGTGGAGATTTGAACCGAACTAGCCAGGCACCGTTCTTGGAGCAGTGTAAAAATAGACTTCTTCCCCCCACCCCATCCTGTTACATTTGAAGCTGTGTGCTGGATTCTGGAGTCTCCCTCTCTGCTGCTGCGAGAAAGACCAGGCGTGTAGCATTTGCTGTATATGTGGTGTTTTGTTTTGTTTTTTTTTTTCCTGGGCAGGGCAGAGACCGTTGTCTCTGCTAATGAGTCCCTGAGATTTGTTCCTGCTGCAAAGGTACAGAGTAGCCATGGATGTCCGCAGCCCTGGGGTGGCGGAGCCCATGCGTTGGACAAGGCTGCCGGCTCTCCATGGTATTGCAGGAGCTTGCGTGGACTGTGCTAAGATGGGCAATCAGCCAGCTCTGCTGCTGTTGGGCATATGCAGGCAGCCAGCTCTGTGTGTTTGGGAGCTCAGAGGTGAAACAGAGCAGCCTCTTTTTTAGATAGCTGCTCTCTGGCAAGGCTGACTTGGATTGAGATTCGCCCCCACGCTCTCCCGTTCTCAAGGAGGAGCCAGAATGTGGCAACCAAATTGCAGAGCAAATCGGTGTGAAGAGAAACCAGCTCCTGCTCTTTCCCGGACTGTGTTTTTCACACCTGATCTGCAGCTTCTCTGACCTAGGCACCTGGAATTGGGGTGACTTCTCTGCTTTTCTCCTCATTCCAGGATCTAAAAGAGAAGAAGGAAGTTGTTGAAGAAACAGAAAATGGCAGAGATGCACCAGCCAACGGCAATGCTGTGAGTATGGCTAAGATCTGCAGGGAGAGGCAGCCCTTACGCCAACGCCTTTTTTTTTTTTTTTTTTTTCCTCCCCCTTCTTGCTTTTGCTGTGAGCTTGTCCCCAGGCCTGCTGAGAGGGGACCCCTCCAAATGGCTGCACTGCACCCTGCAGAGCCCCCGAGCCTTTGGGGCTTCAGGTTCAACAGACGCTCCTCAGCCTGTGGGCAGTTCATGTGTGTGCAGAACGGAAGGGCTGGGCTTGGATCCCCTCCCCGAAAGCTGTCTGAGGTTGTGTACAGTGCCACCTCCTTCCTAGGAAAAACACCGTAGATTTACAGTGTTGCAATCGGTTGAGCGGGGAAACATCTTGTGCACAAGTAAACCCGTTGGTTTCCTATTTTTAACATGCTGGGGAAAATTCATGGTGCTGCATTTGAGTGTCACAAGAGCCTTTGCAGCCCTTGTCTTGGCCTCAAAGCTGCAGCCCCAAGTTACCCTAGACTCCATCCTTGGTGCCTGGGCTGCCAGTGTCTGTGTGGAGCAGGCAGGAAGCAGGACGTGCACCCGGGGCTCCGGGGCCCTGGTGCTTTGCTTTAGGCAGGAAAGGTGGGGGACATGCATTTCTGCTGAGCATCTTTTTCCCCCTTCTACCCCTCCCCAGAGCATTTTTTTTAAGTGATATTTTGTCTTGCCAAGGAGAACGAGGAAAACGGAGAGCAGGAGGCTGACAACGAAGTAGACGAAGAGGAAGAGGAAGGTGGTGAGGAAGAGGACGAAGAGGAAGAGGGTGATGGTAACTTTCTTTGTTCCCCCTGCCCCCATCCCATGGCTGTGTCCTGCCCCATACAGCAGACTCCCAGGAAGCAGAGGAGAGCCGAGAGCAGCATCTCCCCCTTGCGGCTGTGGCTGGGCAGCTTTTGCCAGCCAGGCTCTGTCCTTCCTTCCTTCCTTGCCCAGGCCATTGGTGCTGGGAGTGAAATCAGCCTTGAATCCCTTCCAGCAGGTTGAGAGCAGATTCCTTCCTTCCTCCCTCCTCTGGCCAGACAGCACTGTACCACAGTGCTGAATAAGCGCATTAGCCCTTCCGTGCGAGTAGTAAAACCTGCCCTTGACTCTTGTGATCGCAACGGCTGCCGCAGATGCGAGTGCCAGCTGATGGGATGGGGACAGCCCTGGATGGCTGTGCCTTGGAGCAGGGGATAGGTCACCATCCTTGCTCCTGGAGCAGCATGCTCAGAGCCTGATGTGGTCCCTCTTCTCCCAGCCCTTTCCCAGGCTGGAAGCTGTGTGGAAGCGGGCAGAGGAACCTGCAGCACTTCCCTGCTCCTCCAACAGGAGCGGACAGGCTTGCTTTGAACCTTCCCTGTCTGCAGTGTCCTGTGTTTCCCTGCCCTCCCCTTCCTGACCCGACCCAGCCTGGAAGTGGGTTTTGGCAGCAGCAACCAGAAATCTAGCAGTGACTTGCCGAATCACTTCTCACCATCCCTGCTATTTTTTTTTTTCCCCCAAGATCTACTTGGATGAATAACATTGTTTATTTTTATCACTTGTTAAGGCTGGGAGAAAACCATTCTTGTTATGCTGAAATGAACTCGGGGCCCTTGATTAGCTGTTAGTAGGTTAATCCCCTGTTAATTTTCAGTTTATGTGCTGACCTACTAACCTGTTGGTTGGTTTTGGGAGACAGGGACAGGGCTGGAAATTTAATGACCGTTAGGCCAGTGCCTATTCAGATGTCGGAAGCAGGGAAGCTCCCTCCTTTGAGGCAGTGCTCTGCTGTCTGCCATGCCCTTTGGTAGGAACTGGCTTGCTAGGGAAATACTGGGAATAGTGGCCCTGTTTATACTCAGGATTTTAACCCTTGGGGACAGAGCACAGTTCTGCTGTGTGCTGTCCTGAGCCTGTCTACCTCCAACCCTGCTTCGGGGTGCAAGTGGGGGACTATTTGTCTTTCCCTGCTCCCCTTGGGCAGGAGGGGGATGCGTGTGCTGCAGGCGCATGTGTGCGGGGTGGAAGTGTTGCTTGGATACTGCTGTGACAAGCCTGGGGAGCTTCGGTCCTGCAGTGCCAGCCCAGCTCGCCGAGCACAGGCACGATTTGGCACGCAGTGCTTGGAGACACGAATGCCTCGCTGGGATCCCGCACAGGCTCTGTCTGTCCATGCCCACTGCCCTTGGGTGATCCCTGCCTGAGAGCTGCACCTGAGCAGCTGAACGCTGCAGGAGAGTTGAAGGCAGCGAGTGCAGCTTGCATCAGCTTTTTTTTTTTTCCCAACACTTGTGGCCAAACTCCATTGCAGTTTGACAGCAGAGGGGAGCTTGAGGGTATATTTTTTCTCACCCTTTTCCCCATCCCATCTCATTATTTGCTTTGCTTAAAGCAGCTCAAAGAACTAAAAATGCTCCCAATCAGCTTGGTGCTGTCACCTGACCTGCCGGCCAGCCCGGTGCATGTGATGGCTGCCGGGGTGTTGATCCATTGCTGGGAGCTAATCTTGGCCCTTCCCGCTGCATGGGACATGCCGTGGCTGGGCCCATGCTGGAGAGGGGAAGGGAGGATGGGCTGACCTTAATCCCGCTGGCTGTCTATACGTGTGGCTCGTGGCGGTGGTTTAAAGCCAGCTTACTGGCCTTAACGCTCTAAGTTTTAGTAGGGTCTTCTGTTACACAAGAGACTTGTCTCGGCAGCCGAGAGGTTGTGCCTCCTCTGGGGCCTTTGGTATTGCCCCTGATGCCCCAAAACTGGCCGAAGGCAATGGATCTGGTCGTTCTGATCCACTGGCCTATTTGAGCTCAAAGTGGGTCAAAGCCCAGAGCTCTCTGCTCATCCTCCTCTCTGGCTGTAAGATAAGTTGGTAGCATTTGTTTGCTGTTCTCATAATTAGAAAGTGTTCTGACTCAGAACTAATGCGTTCTGGCTCTCTTAACTCATTAAAGATGGACTAATAGCTGCAAAGGGAAGCAGAAGTAATCTGGAGCGGTTAGGTGGAGCAGCCACTAGAAAGAGTATTTTCCTCTCCCCTTTTTTTTTCTTTTTCCTCCCCTTTTTGCTGTGATTTCAGCACTCGCAGTAGGTGCTGGTTTTGCTGTCTTGTTGCCCACTCTATAAACGCGGTGTGAGCCGGACTTGATGCTGCTGAGCCTTCTTTCCCCTTTGGTGGGCCAAGTCAGCTGGGGGATGCCCCAAAAGCCCCCATGCTTGGGCACGTGCTCTCCTGAGCAAGGGCTGTGCCAGCTGGGGAGACAGGACCCTGGACATCACAGTGTGGGGCTGAGCCAGAATTAAACCCAGAGGGGAGGTGCATGGTGCTGTAACCCTCTGAGAGGGTCTCAAGTTCCTCTTCCTCTTGCAGGTGAGGAAGAAGACGGTGATGAAGATGATGAAGCTGAGGGAGCCACAGGCAAACGGGCAGCTGAGGATGATGAGGTAGGGAGAGCAGCCAGCCCCTCGGAGCCACCCATGTCCCCAGAGGGCTTTGGAGGGAGCAGCGGTGGGGAGGCTGGGCTGGGCTCTGGGGCTGGAACGCCCTGCCTATGCACTCCCTGTCCCTCTCTGGGGACGTGGCCCAGTTCCCTTTATACCCTGGCCTGGTTAGCAGGGTGTCCGCTCTGGCTGCATGGAGCCATGGGCCCTGGGTTGGGGAGCCCTGGGGTGCTCATGGTGGGCCAGGGTGGAGGTGCTTCAGGGCTTCCTGAGCTGGCTGAGAGAGGGGATTTTGCATGAGGGGGGAAGACTTCTGTGGCTCTGTCCTTGTCCCCCCAAACCCTCTCTTGCCCTGCTGCCGCCTTGGTGTGGCTCTCGCCAGCTCCCCTGACAGCCCTGCTCCCCATCTCCTCTCCTGACGGCTTTGCTTTCCCCCCAGGACGACGACGTCGATCCCAAGAAGCAGAAAACCGATGAAGATGACTAGGCAGCAAATTATTATTATTTTTTTTTTTAAATAAGGAGGAAAACAAACCAACAAAAAAGGCCATTCCGTACCTCCGCTTCGTCTGTCCGGAAGAACGATTCGCCCGTTAGCGGGGAGAGAAACCCCCCCTTCCCCCACAGACCCCTTCCCTCCCAAGCACCAAAACTTCAAGGCCCTGCTTTCTTTCTTAAAAGTACTTTAAAGGAGAATTTGTTTGTATTTTTTATTTACATTTTATATTTTTGTACATATTGTTAGGAGGTCCGCCATTTTTAAGTGATCTCGGATTGACCAAAAGGGGGGCTTTGAAGTGTATATCTCTCGTTACCTATCTCTGACTTTACTTGTGGTGTGACCAGGCCCAAACCATTATCTCAAAGGAGAATAAAACAAAACCTTGTAAAAAAAAAAAATTAAAAAAAAAGACAAAAATGCAAAAAAAAAAAATTTACAATCTTATTCTGAGCATTCCAGTAACTTTTTTTGTGTATGTACTTTAGCTGTACCATAGATCGTGGTTTGTATGAGGTGGCAAGGCCAAAGATAAAAAGGTTTTCTTTTTTTTTTCTGTCTATGAAGTTGCTGTTTATTTTTATTTTTTTCTTTTTTTTTGGCCTGTTTGATGTATGTGTGAAACAATGTTGTCCAACAATAAACCGGAATTTTATTTTGCTGAGTTGTCCTAACAAGGCTGCCTCCCAACTGCTGCTTTATGTTTTAGTTTTCATTTGTTTTAGTGTTTTATTTCTTTCTCCCCTTCTTTCTCTCCTTCCTTTTGTTCTTTGCTTTGGACTTGGGCTGGGAGGAGAGTTGGAGAGGGGGTAGAGAGGTACAGGGTGTTGATGGGGAGGCGCTGTGGGCCCAGCTCCTAGCTGTGGAGCTGTGCCATCCCCCTGCTGCTGTGCTCAGGACAGGTGAGACAGCCCCTTCTCTTGGCTGTGCTCTTTGGAGAGCTGTGACTGTGCCCCCTGCATGGCCTCTGGCTGCTCTTGGAGACAGGTTAGGCTGGGAAGCCATCAGAGATCCAGGTGAAGTGGAAGGGAGCTGGGGTGTGTGGATCTGGGGTGCTCAATGCTCCTGCTGTCCCTCTATAATCTGATGTTGTTGGGGGTTGCATTTGGCTGGTGCGGTGGGGATGAGAAACCCATCACAAAAATCCTTCCATTGCAATGTCTGCTGCAGGTAGGTCACCTGCCCATGGTGGGTGCTGAGGCCACCCCTTCCTTCAGGCTGCCTGGGGCAGCATGGGACCAGGATGTGTCCCCTGGAGGAGGCAGTGTTCAGGAGGGATTGAATTCACCCAGAACTGGTCCCTGAGGGATGCTCCAGCCTGCACCAGTTGTCTGGCAATTTCTAGGGTGCCAAATTAGGGGAGACTTGGTGGTGGGGCCTGGGGAGGCAGGCTGGGGTTTGTCTGTCTGCTTTAACCAAACCAGAAATGCTGTAACTTAGCCTAGACCTCTGCTGCTTTGCTTCTAACCTTCCTCCAACTCATTTTTTCCCTCCCTTTAGGGCATTGGAGCTCAGAATACCTCAGCCTGCTCTGCCAGCGCAGAGACCCCTTTGCAGGAGCTCCCCTTGTATCTGCACTTCCCAAACCCTCACCCCGGCTCTGTCGAGTCCTTACCCCACTGACCTGGCCCTGTACTGAAGCCCTGCCTGATGGTCTCATTCCCTCCTCTCACCCTGCAATCCCAGCAGTTGGTGTTGGGATGCTGGGGGGTGATTTTTTTTCTGTATTTTTTAAAAGAAGAGGAACCATCATGCGTTTAATGCGCTGGCTGTGAGGGTCACAGCTCCTGATCCCCAGGAGCAGCCAGGTCACTTAACTCTGTGTTTACACCGGTGGCAAATAAGCTCAAAATCTGGCTCCTTGTCCTTAATTATCCAACTAATCGTGGTGCCAGCTGATAGCTTATCAGATTTACCGCCTCGATTCACAGGCCATATCCAGCCCTGTCTCTTGCCTGCCTGGGTGATGGGGTGCTTGCTGCAGGGCTGGAGGCCCCCACTGGATTTCATTAGCGGGTGCTCCGATGTTCCTGATGGGATGTGACCACATGGGAGCGGCAAATGACATTCCTGAGTGTCACTGTACAGCTGGGTGGTGCTTTGTTGTGCGGCGCCAGGAGCCGTGCCTGTGTCCCCGCCGTGGCTGCCCCGCGCATGGCTCATGCACGGTGGTGGGCTCCGATGACGTGCGATTTGAACTGGTGCTTGCAGATTTGCAAGGCAAATTATTCAAATAAGTTTCTGCGGATGAGGAGTGGGTGAGAGCAGGCTCTGCGTGTCAATGAAACATGGGGACCCTGCACGCACAGCTGATGCGAGGCCCCTGGGCGGGAGATTTTGGGGGATCAGTGGCCTCACTGCCCCCTACTGCAGAGCAGGACCTGTCCTATGGCCTGCAGCGCCCCAAAACCTGGGGGTCTTGGGTAGTACGGTCCTCTTTGGTCTGGGATGCAGGGTGTGGGGTAAAACTGGAGGCTGCCCCTGGCCTCCCAGCTAGACAGGCTGGTGATGGGTAGGGCATGGAGCAGCCAGGGGTGAGGAGAGGGCAGGCCGAGGGGGGAGCCCCCAGCCCCATAGCTCCTGGTCCTAGCCTGGCTGCGATGAGCCCCGTGGCTGCTTGCAAGGGAGAGGCCAAG
>NW_009258951.1:157443-161628 GCF_000687185.1 Egretta garzetta
GTTTCTACGCCCTCCGGGTACCAACCTGCAGTCACAGCTGTGTCCTGGGGGGTCTGGCAGCCCCCCGCCACCCCATGCCCCCCAGACATGCTCCTGTGTCTTTGGTGCAGGGAGGGCAGATGCTGCCCCGGGCATGGAGTGGGGCAGGGACAGGCTGGTTCTGGCACTGTGGGCTGAGACAGGGCACAGCTCAGTGCATGGGCCAGCACAGGGAGCCCCTCCTCAGCACCACTGCCCAGCCACCTGGCCCCAGCCAATCCCCACACACCAGCACAGCCTACCAGCCAATCCCACACTGCCACCTGTCCCTCCCTTTTTCTACCCCCTCCCTCCTGCCCTCGTGTTGCCTCCACCAACCACAATCAAGCAACACCCAGGCCTGACCAATCCTGGTCTGCCACCTGGCGCTTCCCCCCAGCCAACCACGTGCTGCCACCTGTCACTGCTGCAGTCTTACCCTTCCCAGCAGCAGCTCACCAATCACAGGGCAAGGGAGACCGCTCCAAGCCAATCTGGAGCTGCCACCTGTCAGCTGGCCCAGCCAATCAGGGGCAGCCACACCCCACCATGGGCCATAAAGGCCCCTCTGTGGCAGTGCTCTCCCTGGTTGGGGCTGCCCTGGGGTGGAGGAACAGGCATCTGTACCAGCCTCCTGCCTGTAGGGTGCTGGGGGGTGCAGGCTCGATGGCGGCTCTTCACCTCACATGGTGCCTGATACCTCACAGGGCCATCTGTGCGAATCCAAGACGCTCCGGGGTTTGCTTGCCTGGATGATGTCTTGGGATGGGGACTGGGAGCAGCAGGTCCCCCTCTGCAGGAGAGGGCTTACAGCAGTCAGGCTGGCTGAAGGCACTTACAAGGATGTCTTGGAAATGGCCTTGGTGAGCTGGCCTTCTGCCAGGGGCTGCACCCGCTCTGGTGCGCAGAAGATGGTATCCATCGTCGCTTGGTGACCAGAGCCAGGCTCTGTCAGGGGGTTGATGCAGTGGGACTGGAGGTGAAGAACGTGTGGCTGTTGGGTCCCTTGTGCAGGACTTCACAGGTCACAAGTTCAGCTGCAGCCTGCAGAGCAGAAGCACTGCCTGTGCTGCCCATTGCCTGCAGATGTGACCCATGCACCATGGGCAACTTGATTCCTGGTTGGACTACTGATCATGGAGGTCCTGGAGACCACAGAGGTGAACATCTGAAGCTGTTCTGGGGTGCATTAGCTGGCTGCTGACCACCGAAGATATCCCAGGTAGCTCCCAAGTGTAAGCATCAGGAGAGCTGCATGGTTCCTTGCACAAACTGAGAAGGACTTAGGCTGTGGCAATGTGCTCAGGTGGCTGCATGGATGAAGGACAACCCTTCCCAAGGACTCTGCTATGGCTGGGCCTCAGATGGCACAGTGATGTCCTGTGTGCGGCTGAAGAACTAGGTGACTTGAGAGCAACTTCCACGTGGTTGGCCTGAAATGCAATGCACTGGTGGAGCTGTGCTACCAAAGGTCACAACCAGTGTAGCCAGTGGGGCTGAGCCCACGTCCTGTGGGCCACTGGACTGGGTATGGACCAGCAGACCTGTCTCCAGTCCTGACCTTCTGCCCATAGTAGGTTAGGACGGGCTTCATCAGCTCAAGCCTGTCCTGTGCCAGTTGTAGCTTTCAGTCAGCGTCGTCTAAAACTCTTCTTTTTGTATCTTGGCAACCTTCATGAAAGTTGGAGCAGCTTGAGGGCTTGGTGGAGAACCTGCCTGTAGGCGACGCAGGACTTGGACTCCAAACTAGACATGGGCTGGGGCTACTGGTGCAGTTTTGTGTCTGGGCAAACAACCGTCACCTACTTGAGAGTCTGACGGGTGAAACTGCCTTCCAGGCACAACTCCTCGAGACCACAAACACAGAAGGGGCGTTGCTGTTGAAAATAAGACGGGAAGTGCTGTTCCTTTGGCAGAGCAATTGCCACCCAGCTCAGGGGATGAGGTGTCCATGGGGAGCGGATGCCTTGGGAGCTGGCTGGGGAAGCTGGGAGCCCTTGACTGGTCTTGGCCCGTCCCCCGTAGTGAAGATGAGCCTCCTCAGTGACGTAGGGTTGTTTGTGTGCTTGCCTCGGGAGCTGTCTGGCGCAGGCGGGAAAACCCAGCCCATGCTGATGAGCAGATGTGGGAGATCTGGTTCCTGTCTTGCCCCTGGCTGCCACGTGCCCCATGGCCTCAGGGAGCTGGGGCAGCTCTGCTCCTGCGCCCTGACTGGGCAGTTATGGGGACCTGGCAGTCCCCAGCCCAGTGGAGGTCCTTGAGATCTGAAGCCCAGCTGGGTGCTAATCACTGCTGCCAGCTCTCCTTGGGGCCACCACCCTTCTCCTTCCCCACTCCAGGGTGGCAGCCTCTGAGAGGGAGCAGGGCTAGGTGCTTGTGGCTCCTCCTGCACAGACACTGGGAATCCTCCATCCTTCCCTGTGCTGATGGCTGCTCTCTCTCATCCAGCTGACCTGATCCTCTCTGGAGGGTGGGGAGAGCAGGAGGAAGGGCTCAAGGGACCCTTGGTTTTGCACACCCCAAGGAAGGCTGTGGCTCCTGTTTGTGGCTGGCTGCGCAGCCCCTGTGCTAGCAGAGAGCCCCAGAGAGAGCGGTGGGGATGGGTGGGGGTGGTGAGCTTGGGTGGCCCCCCTGTAGTGCCACCTACGTGTGATCCAGGAAGAGACCTGGCAGGAAGCAGCGAGCACCCTTCCTCCAGAGCAGATGGGGACCTGGAGAGGCTCTCGGGTCCCTTGTCTCAGAATGCTGTGTAAGTGGTGCAGCTGGGGGGTGTGAAAGTTCAACCCTGTTAGCCCCTGGAGAATCCACAGGAATGGAGACCTCGGACTGTAAATCTGCAGGGATGGGGTCTTTGCATGTGTCCGTTCCTTCCCAGGAGAGAAGCCTGAAGGTGAGGGGCTCTGCCTCTCCCTGCATGCCAGGCAGGTGTCAGGTGGGGATGTGGGGGGTCCTGCTCGCTTTGGGCATGGAGGTGCCCCAAGCTCTGTGGGCACCCCTCTGGCCCCCTCTCCTTTGCTGCAGGCAGAGCAAGCTCCCAGCCCTGGTCTTCCAGGGAGCTGGAAACCAGCATCCCTCTTTCATGACTTGGGGTGGGGGTGCAAGGGGTGATGGCTGCATCTCCCAAAGCTGGAGACCCAGATGCTCGACTGGTGCATGACCCATGGGCAGCCCCAGGGAGGACAACCCATAGTGAGTGTGAGCTGCCCACTCTCTGGCTGGCAGCCTGGCCACTGCCAGCCCCCCCCGCCCCTGATCCACTGGCTTCAAATTGCCTGGCTGGGGTGGTGGGGAGTGTGGTCCTGCGTGGGGCCAGGAGCCAGATGAGCCTGCCCAGGGTTTGCTTCACTACCACGTGAGGCCCCAAAGGCAGCATGAGGGCTCAGAGAGGTTCCCAGCTGCCATGGGGTGCTCCCACCCCACAGGGATGGGTGCAGAGCCAGCAGCCCAATCTCCTGGCAAGCCAAACCCAAGCTGGTGCAGGGGCTGGTTCCCTATCCTGGGGCAAATCCCCTTGAGCCCTGCTTATCCCCCCAATGGCGAGGATGTGCACCTTTCCTGGGGGCACCCCCCAGCGCAAAGGCGTATCCCCAGGACAGACTGTGGGAGCAAGGCTGCAGCTCTGGGGCTGTGTCCCAGAGCAAGGAGCAGGGCTGTGGGGCTCTGCCATGGGAAGGGGGGGGCATGGGTCCTCCTGCCCCCGAGCAGGCACTGGAGCTGCTGCTCCCTGCCCCTGTGCTGCACCATGGGGGATGTGGGGCACCCCACAGAGCAGGCTGGTCCCCAGTGAGGGCTGGGGGCTGCATTTGGCTGTGGGGAGCCCCACCAGGCTGTTAGCTGTGGCCTTGGGCTCTCGAGGCTTGTCTTCCATCCCCCAGCTTGGCAGGGGTAGGGCTGAAAGAGGGATGGAGGCAGGCGTGAGGCAGGGAGGTGTGGGTGCCCATGGGAGGTGATGGGATGCCTCACCCGGCGGTGGGAGCAGATCCGGTCCTAACTGTGTGCCTGTCGGTGTCCCCAGGGGCTTGGGGCTGGCACGGGGCTTGGCATGTCCAGCCCAGCACAAGGGCTGCTCCTCTCTTGGGGCAGTGTGGGTGGCATGTCCTGTCCCCAGTGGCCACCAGCCTACCTGGCCTGGGGCTGGCTGGCCCCTGGTGGGTCCCTCCCGGGCCC
>NW_009258951.1:162679-166074 GCF_000687185.1 Egretta garzetta
TGCGTGTGCGGGTCCCCACCAGGCTGTTAGCTGTGGCCTTGGGCTCTCGAGGCTTGTCTTCCATCCCCCAGCTTGGCAGGGGTAGGGCTGAAAGAGGGATGGAGGCAGGCGTGAGGCAGGGAGGTGTGGGTGCCCATGGGAGGTGATGGGACGCCTCACCCGGCGGTGGGAGCAGATCCGGTCCTAACTGTGTGCCTGTCGGTGTCCCCAGGGGCTTGGGGCTGGCATGGGGCTTGGCATGTCCAGCCCAGCACAAGCGCTGCTCCTCTCTTGGGGCAGTGTGGGTGGCATGTCCTGTCCCCACTGGCCACCAGCCTACCTGGCCTGGGGCTGGCTGGCCCTTGGTGGCTCTCTCAGGGTCCCTGGCTGGCAGGGTGACCCAAACCGGCGTCTTCTCCACTCAGCCACCAGTACTGTGCAGTCCAGAGCAATATTGCTGTACTGCAGCACCATCTAGTGCTGTGGGATGGGGAAGCCCAGTGCTCCCTCCCTGCTCCTCCCCCCCCCGCCCCGAGACCTGTGATGGGGATGACTGGGTGGCACAGCGTGTCTGCTGGCCTGGGGCAGCCAGAACCACTGCCCCACCGCCCCTGCTCTGTGCCAGGGAATTTCCTGCAAGAATTCTGGGAAGCGTCGAGGGTGCAGATGTTCCCAGTTCCTGAGCCAAATGTATCTGGCCTCAGGTGCTGGTTTTGCCACCTCCTCCCATGGAAATCAGACCTCCGCACTCTCACCTGACTACTTTTTCTTCTCTATCAGCCAGATGACCCTGGCTCCTTAACTCCCTTGCCATCAGGGTCTTCACATCGCTCCCACAGCTTCCTCCTTCATCCTGGTGATTTCCTGGCATCTGTCTTCTGCAGCATGAGTGTGATCCCTTCCCACAACTTGTTGCTGTTCCCCTTTTGCATGCCCAAGGCAACACTGGCCCTTTCCAGCCCGGCTTTTTGGACACTTGTGAGAGCTTTCCGCAGCACCCCCCTGCCATCCACTCTTCCCCTTGCTCCATGTCCCCTCTCAGCTCATTGTCCCTCCTGGGTGCTTGCCATGCTCCCCACCCCGGGGACTGGGAGAGCAGGCAGGATTTTGGCATGGCGAGGGTGGTGCAGGCAGGATTTTGGCACAGAGCTTGATCTCATAGGAACAGGATGCCTTGCTGGCCCCACTCCCCTCCCACCAGTGGGGAAAGCCACCACGGATGTGGATGCCACACGTGCAGCAGGGTGAGGTGGATGCTGAGCCCCAACAGGGATTGCACCCAGGCCCCATGGCACTGAGGGGGCTGGTGGCTGGTGGCTCCCTGGGGCAGGAAGAATTGGGCACCTTGGACTGAAAAGGGGCTATTTGGGTCCTGCCTCTGCCCCAGCTGCCCTCCCGTCTTTGGGGACGGATGGGACTACACCAAAGTCACCGGGCAGCACCAAGGTCCCTGTCCCCAAGCAGCTTGACGCCCGGCTTGGGCTCTGCCCGCTGCCACGCACTGCCTGCGCCCGCAGGAAGGTAAGAGTAGCAAAGCAGGCACCGAACGTAACGTGGCCCTGGGCTGTTTGTGCGCCTTTTGTTCGCCGGTAACCTTCACAAATCGGCTAATTAACCGCATTAGGACGGCTCTGCTTCCCTGCCTGAGCGTTATTGGGCAGGGCAGATCTGGGGCAGCGTGCCAGCGGGAGCCCCAATTGGCTTTGCTGGGCGGTTGGGCAGCTGAGAGCTCCTGTGGTGCCCAGGGAAGGCTCCCAGGCAGCAGCCGGGGTCGATAACACCCAGTGGGGTGCTGGCGATGGGCAGTGAGGGCGAGGGAGCCCGGCGCTCGCTGGGTGGGGGGAAGGAGCTGGCCCTGTCCCCCAGCTCTCCCATTGCAGCATGGAGGTGAGAGCCTGATGCACCCAGGGTTACGTTCCTGCTTCACAGCCAGCCCCAAGCCCCATCAGTGGGTGTTTTTCATTGCCATAAGCCATGCCTGGGCCTCAGGGAGCCTCTACTGCAGAGCGCGTGGGTGCGATGGACCCCTAAAACCAAGCAGAGAGCTCCCCTAAAGCCAAAAGCGTGTTGCGCATCACCCTTTTCCTGTACTGCCTTGCTGCTTTTACCCAGCAGCTCTGCGACACCCTGGATTGGAGGGCTCCCAGAGAAAGACACAGCCATTAGGGCGGTGAGGATGAAGTTTTCTTTTTACAAGCTTCATCCCAAATCTCTCTGTGCCTGCTTCTCCCTCCCTCCTTCCTCCGCTTTCCCATGTGGCCTCTACCCACGTGTCCGGGTTCTGCAGGGCCGCCCTGCCCTCGCTGCCAGGTTTCTGCAGGCTTCCAGGGCGGCTCGCAGCCCTCCCGACGTGCGGCGAGCCCTGTGTGGCAGCCGACCGGCTGGTGGGGAGCAGCCTCCCAAGCACGTTCCCTGCCCCGAGGCTCTTGCAGAAACAAATGGCCTCTGCGTGCCGGCGGCGTAGAACCCGTTGTGCCCTGCCACAGGAGCTGCCCAGGCCAGAACACCCCAGCTGTGAACAATGAGCCGGGGGAAGCCGGGGCTGTCGCCTGGGATTCACCCATGGTGGCTGGGGCTGCTGAATCCGGCCGGTTCCCTCTCCCAGGCACCGCTTGGCAGCAGCTCCAGATGAGCTGGGGTTTTTGTGAGCAGCCAGGCTCCGGGAAGGGCCCTGCGTGGCGAGAGGCTCCTCGCCTGGCCCAGCCAGGTCCCACCCCCCAAAATTGCCTGTCTTGCCACCATGGAGCCCTCCCCTTGTGCAGAGCCTGGTGTGTAGACCAGGATGGGGGGGGGGTTCCCTACCCCGGTGATGCCTGCCAGGGCTGTGAGTTTCCAGGTGGGAACTATTTTGGTAAATAAAAGGGGAAATCACTGCATTGGTCCCTGCTCCTGCTGCTCTTCCCACCCAATTTTGCGCAGATGATGGTGTGGGGCTGCCCTTGGCCAGGGCCAGAACCCCCCCGGGCACGTGGATGGGTGGTGGCAGAGGTGACGCACACACCCCAGACCCCCTGCTCGCTCTTGCCCTTTCCAGCCCCGCTTTTCCCTTTGCTGCCCCAGTGCCAGCAGCCACACTTGGGCCCTGGGGACGGGATTGCTGAGGGCAGCGTGCTGGCAGCCCCTCCTGCCCCTTCTCCCAGAGCTCCCAAATCCCTGTCAGTCCCCCGGGGAGGGGACCTGCAGCTCCTCCTGCCCACGCCAAGCACGGGCTCCTGCTCCGAGCACCTGGGGGCCCTTCGCCTGCATTTTGGGTGGTGTAGGGTCAGACCACGCTGTTCCCCCTGCCCTATAGGGGCCTTTCTGCCGCCTGGATCGGGCCCCTGCTCTGCCCCTGTGTTTGCCGTATCGGCTCTTTAGGAGAGGCTGGGCCCCGCACTGGGGGATGCTGGGGGGCACTGGGGGAGGCTGGTCCGGGC
>NW_009258951.1:166501-205709 GCF_000687185.1 Egretta garzetta
AGGTGCCCCCTTCCCAAGATTTACACGAGCTAGAGCCGATTATAAATGACCAGGGGAAAGAGCAGCGGCAGGGGTTGAGAAGCCTGTCCTAGCAAAACTGCCACTGTGTGTCATTAAAGCTGCGTGCGCATGCACGGGGATTGCTGCTCTCGGCAGCCACGGCTTCGGGGAGCTCGCCCGGTGTGCGGCCGATGCCGTGGGCTTGGGGAACACAGGTTTCTCAGCGGGGCTCACACTGGGAACTTAGAAAAGCAGAACGGCGTGCGGTGCTGCTCAGAGGAACCGGTGACTGGGCAATCAGGACAAACTGCCCCGAGGGATTAACGGACAGAAATGAGGCCAAGGAGCAGTCAGGAAACTTTTCCTACCTGGTCAGCTGGAGGGAGAGAAATTTAAGGATATGGGGGCTGTGGAAGAACCAGGGCTGTGGAATGGCCCGTTCTGCTGCTGGCTTGAGTGACGGGAGTTTGTGCCTGTTGCGAGGCATTGCTCTAACAAAGGAAAACGCACAGAACTAACATTTCTTCCCTTCTTTGGACGGTAGGAATGTTTTAATTGAGAAACTTGTTTTAATTACATTAGGTGATATCACAGTCTATTTTACAAGTTCAGGGTAAGAGGATGTGTGGACCAGTTACACAGAAATCCAGTGAAAGGATAAAAACCTACAACATGAGAAAAATGAAAAGGTTAACTCAATCCCCCGAGAATGAGACGCACTGAGAGTTGGGGACTGTATCAGGATCCAGAGAAGTACAAAGGATGAGACTAACAGAATTTACAGCATTGGTTCTGCACGACCATCGTTTCCCGCGTTCAGAGACAGCCTCTGTTCCCCAGTGCATCGCTGAGCAGATGGTCCTGTCTCTGAGGGTTTGGTCTGGTCTTGTCAGAGGAGAAAGCAAAATAACTGATGGGCAAAGGTCACAACCCGCGTTGAGCTGGTCCCCAGGGTCACCGCCTACAGGAGTGTCTTCCACTGGATAGTCGGGGGGGTTCTGCACCGAGAACTGCATGGAGGAAAACTAAAACAGCTCCAAAAAGCCCCATCTCAAACGTAGAAAAGTCTCACTCTGGAAGTGCTTACGAGAAGGTCGTCATCATAGAATTTGGTTTCTATAATAACATTACCGCTGTGGAAGGAAAAGAGAAGGACAAGGTATTAGAAGGGTGCACAAACAGTGGAGAACGACTGCTGCTCTCAGTGCTCTCACAAGCCTGGGCTGACATCTTACCCCGTGCAATGCGAGCTTTGGTTTGGAGCCACGCGCAGTGCACACTGTGTCCCGATCTGGGGGCCACCAGGGCTGAAGGATCTCTCCACTGCATTCCTCCACGGAGCAGTTCCCCCCATCCCTCCCTTGCAGCCCCGTTCTGGGCACAGCACCACGCAGGCTGCAGAGTGCTCACAAACAGCAAACGTCTGCTCACGTCTAGTGCTAAAAATAAACTAGCAGCCCCAGCACCTTCAGGCCCCTCTCTCTCTTGCAGTGAATCGTGAAAACCGATGGGAATTCTTTTTTCATTCCCCACCTCTGTCCTCTAGTGCTGAGCAAGCTGCTTCAACCACCTTAACATGTCATTTCCCTCAAGAAGTGCTTAAATGCAAACGCACATGCATATTTTATACAAACTGCAATGGAAATGTAGATTTGGGTGTGACAAAAGCTCTGATGATTTAAGTTGCTGACTTTGAGATTTTGGTAGATGAAGGTAAGAACTTCGGGGTCACTACAACACCTGGACACCTGAGCAGTGCGATCTGGCCATGTCTAAATAACCTGGCTCTTGACAAACCGAAGCAGCAGGTCCATCTCCATGCTGGCTCTTGGTACCCGTAACACTGGCAAAGCCAACCCTGGCAAGAGCACAAGGTTTTTGCTGTGGCGTGGACAATGCTTGAACTCAAATGTCAGGGAATGTTCTCAGTCTGATATTCAGTCGTGCTGGGAATCCTTTGTGCAGAGTGCCTCGGTTAGCACCAAATACCACATCTCTGTTCTCTCCTGCTACGGAAACATGGAGACAAACATTGGGTCTTTGGGAATATCAGAAAGTGAGGGGCTTTCTGAGTCTTTGCAGCTAAAAAAAGCTGATTTCTTTGGGCCACAAAAAAACTTTGGATTTCTTTGGGCTGGTGATTCTACTGAAAAGCCTCAGGAATAACTTTAGGACACCTCCATGAAGAGGAGAGAGATCTGGGCTGCCCACTACCAGTGGACAGACTCCATGGAAAGAATGGGACACTGGAAAATCCTCAAGGTTACTTGAGAACTGGACTTATGTGACTCCCAGTCCTGGAAATGCCTTGTTTTCCCAAAATGGTCAAAACCAACTTGTCAGATGTCTTTGTTTCTTAACTCCGATTCCCAAATTCTGTGATTCTGTGAAATCTGGCTTCTGCTGTATTGTCTGTAAGCCACCAGCTCTGGGAGCCGAGGATGTATGTAGCACCTACGAGGTTCTGAGCAGATTATGCCAGGGAGCACTATTTGAACAGTGATGCTGTCTTCCGAGTCCGCTCTCTCTTTGAAACATGCTGTGAATAGAAATCAGTGACGGTAGTTCCCATCCCGGTGCCATCTCTATGCGACTGGCTTTCCTCCAGACAGGGAACGAGAGGGAAAACGCTGGGGAGGAAGGTCTTCCAGAGGACATAGTGACCTTGTGGTGAGACTGGCTGCTCCCTGTCTGCCTCTTGTTGGCAGGAGGATTCCCATACCCTTCTGTCTCTGCTGGCAGCGTGCTCTCATGTGTTTGCCAGCACCCATCCAGCACTGCAGGGAGGGTGGCTTTTTGTCAGTGATGACAGTTTCCCAGGGGCCTCCCTCAAGGAACCTTTTCCATCATCTCACGAAAGCTTGGGCCGTGCTGTCCACACTCAGAGCTGTGCCCAGCACGTGTTACTCTGACACAAGTCCTAGGGATCACTGACCTACTCAGAAGTCAACGTGCAAACAGCGGCCAGGACTAGACGTTTCTGAGGCAAGTGTGTGAATCCCAGTACAGGTGACTGTAAAATGACTGTTTCCTATCTGTTAAGGGTATTTTATCCCCAGATACAATTCCATATGACCAAATGCATAATCCAATGTAAAAGGCAGAAAGCTTGGCAAAATGGTACAGTGATGAAACAAACGCTAGAGCAGATCCTACGGGTGATACATTGCATGAAAGACAACCACCTTGGACAAGAGTCAGTGATCAATAGCTGGATTTGAAAATGGCCCAAACATCTCTTTTTTTTTTTTTTCTTTCTCCTGGATGTATGGGGTATTAAGCTGCAAAGCATTTTTAAATCCTTTCACGGTTCACTTTTCAAAAAAATTAAGCAACTCTAATAAAGGATCAGTTCCACTTTCTCCAAACTTTTATTGCTATATTAATGCAAATTGGACCTATGGGAAAGAAGGTAATGAGGTTGGCTTAGCCCCTTTTATCTCTCAACACCTAACAGTAGTGAGGGTGATTCAGAGTTGCTAGCAGCTCTGTCTCTTCATTCCCACGGTGGCCCCCAAGGAAATGCCACACACTGCTTTTTCTTTGCCTGCTCTCAGATTCTGTAAGCCCAAGGCACTCACGTTAAAACGTTAGCTGGCATCATCTGTGATTCAGGTGCTGCCTCTATCAAGGACTGCCAAGTGTTTGTTGAGTTAGGAATCACAAAACCGAATTCAAAGAACCATTCTGCAAAGTAAAAAGAAGATCCAGAGGCATTTGAAAGAAGATAAAATCCATAAATGGTCCTTTTGCTTTTCACCTGACAGGCTGGGGAACTCCCTAAACTGTCCTGCTGGGCTGCCAACATTTTACATTTAAATTACTTTGTACAGCTTAAACTGCACTGAACCCTGCCCTCCTCTTAAAGGTGATACTCCCTTTCTAGAATAGCTGATGGCAACGATAAAGTCATACCACTTCCTTAGCGTTCGGTGGAAATTTCATCACACCTCATTTGGAACAGGGAAACCACACTCCCCCTCTTGCAGACATCCCCTGGATCCAGTTGAGACTAAGTGTACAACTGGTTGCCCAAAAGACAAGGAGCTCAATGTTTTATCTTCCCCTCCTCCACCCCAGATTAAGAGTAATACTGCAGTGAGGGAGATCAGATGTGCAGCTACGGAGTCACACGGACACTACTCAGTGGCAGTGCTGTAACGAAAGTAAACCAGAGGCTCCTTTAGTCTGGCCTCCAGTGTGGTGGTGGCCAGCACCAGGTGCTTCTGAGGAAGATGCACGAATCCCCATAGTGGGTGACTCTAAAATAACCTGTTTCCTTGCCTCAGGCAGCCTGCGGTGGATTTATGCCCTGAAGCATGATTACCCAGCTTTTTTGCTTACATAACGAAGTGTTAATACACTTATGAAATGCTATCCCTAATACTGTGGCCCATTAGTCCTGACAAGATGAGTGCTTCAGTGCTACTCTGAAAAAATAAAATCACCACGTTCAACCCATTTTAGTTTCCCTAATCCCTGCGCACTGGGGGTCACTCGCTGTGCTGCAGCAGGGCTGCACACGGAGCAGATGCATACCTTCTAGACACTGCCCTTTGAAGTAAACTTTCTGTTCCAGTCGGAATTTTTCCATTTGTTCTGCTGAGGAAAAGTTTAACTCCCGAGACACTGCTTTGCATTTCAGGATTTTTTTAGGAACTCGAGCTGTGAAACAGATAAAGAAGCATTATTTGGACACAATAAAACAAACCCAGCTGCTTCAGGTGCTATTATAACATACTTTGAAATGATGATTAGTGCTAGTGCAAGATCATAGTAGCAGGAGAAATGCAAACACAAAGGACTTTGTTTCTACATTTGCAGGAGTGAATCCAAGATGCCAACAGGTTAAGTACCTTGCCCAGAGCCAGGAATGAAACTTGTGACAGAACTGGGGATACAACACTGATCTCTCAGACTCCTGGTTCTCAGCTGTTTATTACTAAAACCCACAATTCTTCAAGTCGAAATATGAGATGCAACGTAAATCTTTACTTTAGGCAGTGTGTTGAAGATCACAAGCAGCTGAAGGGCTGCTTAGTACACCAAGCGTGTTAGCCCTTCTCACTTCTCCTTCCCTCTCAGACTGTGCATCCCCAGCAAACCACAAACGGCTACTTCTCAGCCCAGCAGCACCGTTTCAGCCATCTCACATAGCTCTGGGAAGTCGTCCTGTAAAAGTACGCAAAACCTCTATTCCCCAAACATTGAAACCCACACAGGCAGTAAAGTCAGTACCAAACTGGAGAGTTTAAGAGAGAGAATAATTTGGCAATCCAAGGTATGTGGGCTCTTGCAATGGGTGAGACACCAACAGCAAGTGAAAAACTGTCCCTGGTAGATATTTCATCCAGCTTTTTTTAGAGGTGGAGGAGTAAGAGGAGGGACAGTTTGAGAACGTTGATTAATATGCTGAAAGGTCCTATCAGGAGAATACAGGGGGGAGTCAATATACTAAAAATCTCCCAAGCCTGTCATACTTCAGTGGTGTGATTGCACATAATCCTTCCTGCATATTAGAAAATGTTTCATGTAAATTTATTAGAAATAAAGAGGGGAGGGAACACAGCTGGCATGTGCTTTATGAGCCAAACTGTTCCTAAATGGAAAATGTATCAAAACATCCATGAGCAGACAGCAGGCTGCTGTTTAATAAAAGGAAGAGTCCCCCAAACCCCAGGCAAATCCATCTAATGTAGAACAGTTTAATGGAGTAAGACCGTGATACGAAACCAATCTAGAGAGCTGGAGGGTAGGGAATGTAAACTACCATCCTATCCCATGGAGGAGTACACAGCCCACGGTTTGTTTAAAAAACCAAAAAGGTAAAAAAAGAAAGTTAAAAGTGTAAGGGAAGAGTTTTAAATGTAAAAGCTCTCTAATTATTTTTAGTCTCTTTCTTTTTCGGCATAGAAATCTGCATGGCTCCATCCTTTACTGCCCTCACAAGTACAGACTACAGCCTGTTGTGAATAAACATCCCTTTGCAGTTAAGTATAAAACGACTTCTGCAATTTAGTAATTACATTTCTTTCATCCCCAAGACAGACTGCCGAGAATGCTTGCTTTAATATTGTCAAACTACAAAATAAAAGGCTACTTTCAATAGAAGTGGGACTGTGTACCCTTTAAACCCCTGATCTAAGAGATTTTAATTGATATGTATACCATCAAGCAGAAAATTTTAATTGAAATTATTTATTTTAAACTCATTTTGCTTTTGTACCTCTTTATTTCTGTTTAAAAGACAGAAGAGAAAGGAGTTTGATTCTCATCAGTTAGTACCATTTTAAAACATGCCGAAATGCAGGTAAGCATAGACTTTATCTTAAATTTAGTACTGCTTTTTGTGTACCTGAGGATATACTATACCTGCACATTTATTTAAGCACTTGTATAGCTAACAAACATGTAGTCAGACACTTAATTCAGATTAGATTAGAAAGTGATGAATGACAATTTTCTTATTTACTGAGCAAGTAATTTTGAGTCCAACTGCGTTTAGTTAGAAACTGAAATTCAGTTAAAATATCTGTATCATTATGTTTTCATATAGTTTAATAAAACTACCTTAAATATTTGGGACGTTTAAGAAAGCAAGCTATCTTAGGCAAACTTATTTTATATTTCAAACTACATCTTTTCTTAGATAATGAAAGGATTATTTTTATTTCCTGAGTGAAAGCTGGCTGTGGTGACTGGGAACAACACTGGGGATTCTACAAGTGCTAGGCCTCCGCAGCTTCCTCCAAGATTTGCTTGTATATTGGAAGAAACCAAACTTTATGGATTTGTGTCTCCCAGATTGCCTCCCAGTTTTGAATGCACTGTCACTGAATTGGGCTGACTGGGTACATGGAAAAGCTCCTGCTGTCAAAAGCTGGTTTAGATGGTTAATTCCAGTTTCAGCTGCTCAGGCAGTGATTTTCACTACTTTCAGCGGTTTAATGTTAAGACTTTGGCAGCAATCCAATACCACATTAATATTCTTTTTATTTAATCTAAGTGGTAATAGTAAGTTTAGGTAGTAATATAGTATTATGGTTTGAAACTTAAAGAGTTCCTTTTTTTAAAGAGGCCTGTACTTAAATCAAATAGAAGTCCCACTTAAAGGAAATATATCTTATTCACTCTGCTATGTATTTGATTCTTTGTTTGCTGTGTCTAGACTGTGATTTGCCCTGAATGGCCACAGAACACATACACACAAGCCCTATATAATGACTTGGAGACACACATGGCCTTCATTTTAAAACAATTATTCTGACTGTTTGCCCTCGTTGTTTCTGCTGCAGGACTGTACCACAACTGCATTTCCCCACACCTTCTTTTAATTCATAGTCATATTATCCTCCTTTGTTGGCCACCTCTCCCCTTTTTTAGCCTATCTATCTATCAACAATAATCTATCCATCTCAGACTTCTTTTCTTGCTAAGCCATATAAGAATGGCTTTTTTCCTCTCTTCTCCTAAGGAAGACCATCCTCCTATCCATAATCTTTTCAATGGCTTCTCCTAATAGCTCTTCTCTGCACCTGTCCCAGTTTGCAGCCATCCATTTTCTAGATAGATGACTGAACTGTGCACCAGATAAGGTCTTAACAATTCCTTGTACAATGGGCATTAATCTCATGCCAGAGTATGCTTTAATTAATTCCCCAAGCTCCTCTGATGGAGGTGAGGGTTCCTGTTTTGTATGTGAGGGAAGTCTGAGACACAGTAAGGTGATACGATTTGCCAAAGTGAGAAAGATGGCAGGAGGGAAATGGGGCAACACAAGAAAGCCTCAGGAGGCGCAGCTCCAGCTGTCCTCTCTGCCCCAAAGCACACCTTTCTGTAGTTTGTGTTGAACTGAGGCAGTGCAACAGTCTGTGGAGACAGGGTGAAGAGGATTCAAAGACTAGCTGTGCATCCAAGGAGAAGCTTTTGCAGAGCAAAATCTAGGAAGATTGGGAATACTTTTGGCTGATTTTCTTCCGCTTTCTAAAGCCTGATTCATTGTTTCCCCTAGGTCTCCTGTTAGCTGCTGTGGGCATGCCAAATATTACAGTTATATCAAGAAGGCAAAGCATCACTAACCTGCAATTTAAGAAATTTATTATTGAACTGATGAATTACCACATTTCTTTTTAAAGTTGTATTTCAACTGCTTTCCTACAGGTGTATTTAAAAGTGCTGGAATGCTTTTTAGGGTAGGTATCTTGTATGGTAAGCTTGAGTAATTATCTGTTAAGGCCTATCGGCAGAACTCTTTGCTGTTACCACTGGTTTGAGAATGGGAGTGCAGGTTAGCAAGGCTGAAGGAGACAAAGCTTGGAAAATGCTCTTAGTACTTGCTTTCCTCTAGCTCTGACCTGCAACCTCTATTCCTGGCATCAGGCCCCTCTTAAGCTGAGAGAACCTACTATTGGTCCTGATAATGAACTCTCATCATAAAGCAGATTAATGTTGACTGGGGACCAAATGAGGAGAAGGCAACTCATTTCTCTTGCACTTTAAGCTGGCTTTGAAACCAGGTATATTGGTGGAAGACTACTGGACTCACAGTGTTTTGCCACAGATCTTCTGTACGCTCTCTGGGCAGAAAAGGATCTTTATACGCTGCTTGCCTCCTTCAGACGCAACAGATTTTCCAATTTATGGAAGAGGTAAGTCCTAGTAGTGCCAGGCAGAACTCGGTCCTTGATGTTTAACCAAAAATATGTCAATGTCACCAGCAAAATTAAATGATCAAGTTCACTCCACTTACTGGAGATCAGCTATGGTACTCACATAATAGAAAAGCCTTCAAAATTAATTCAGTGAGGTAAGACTCTTCACAGAGCCAAAGCAAAGCTCTTGGCAAGGGACATTACCTATCACAGTGCTTTGTTGCAAATGGAGAAAAAAGAGTAAGGGACAGTGAAGTCCTCTGCTAATCAGCGAAGACAGAAGTGGAAGGGCAACAGGTCTTCCTAGCAATGGTAGAGGGACGGAAGAGCAGAGCAAATGTGCCATGTATGCCATTTTAAAGCAGAGGTCAAATTTAGTGCAGGAGAATATTAGGAGAGTTGTGGCAAGACAAGGTAATAACTGTGTATGCTTCTTCCCCACTGGTTCTCAATTTGACCTCTACCTTGACTAAACCCTGATGTTATACTGAGAAAAGTCAATACATTTTTACACTTTTCATTTTGGAATCAACACTTGACCTAGCAAAGGTTGGCCACTCACTCCTTACCCAGCTGCGCTCCCTGCTTAGCGTTGTTTAACTTGTCCCCTCTGCCAGCCACTGATCCACTCCCACCCTTCTCCATGCGTCCCCAGGTTATTGTGGTGGAAGCCTCTGAAGGTGCGAAGTCACAGCCAGGACATCTGTCCTTCAAAGCAGGGGTACGCTCGCAACTCTGGTGACCCCGACATACAGCACCACCCAGCCCCAAAATGCACAGTAAAGCCACACAGTACCTTCGTGCTCCACTCCAGGTACAGAGAGATCTTCTGTTCCTTGCCAGAGGATTTTCCCTGTTTCTGCATCCCGAAGGTTCATCCAATTTCTGATTGGGAAGCAATTAAGGAAAACAAGCTATCTACCTCCCTAAATGCTGTGCCTACTGCTCTTTGCTAAGCTCTGAAATAGGCTACTCCAGCTGAGTTTCAATCATGTTTTCTGATTCTCAGGAGGCCAAGGAAAAAAGATGCTTTTTCCTAAAAAAAAAATTAACAAACCAACCCTTTAACTGAATGAATGCAAGAGTTGTATAGTCACAGATTTAGTTTTCACTTTAGACTGACACTTGTTAACCTCATTTATAATTTCCCATTGCTTCTAAAAGATAAAGGCAATGTCACTGTGCTGCAGAGAAGCAAGAACATTACTAACAATAGCAGATAATTCTACACAAACAATTGCTGTTTTCAGCGGTTGAAAAATGCTAGAGAAAGAAGTGCTTCCTATAAAACACTAGAAAAACACCCTATCAAGTTGCTTTCCTAGTTTACAAAATATTAATATCAAGGGTTGTTCTGTTGCTGTTGACCTGGTAACTGCCACTCATGGGAATTCTTCAGGTGCTGAGCACTAAGCAAAGAGAGATCCTCTCTTTTCTCTCAGCAAGTGAGGCTGTGCTAGCTTTCAAGAAGCCCAGATCAGTGAATTAGTCATTAAAGTTATAGGCGAGTTTGAAATACTCACATTTTCAAGGGACAATTAATAACGATCTTAAGTGCACCTTTGAAAAATCTCTCTCATAACGTAACTAACTCGGACATTGAAACATCAGAGCAAGGAGCCTGCACACCTGCCCGATGCCATTTTGAACAGGGATATAGCTGTCAGCGAGCCCAAGGCCCCACAGCAGCCTCCTGCGCCACAGCTCACCAGAGTGGCTCCAAGGAGTCACCGTCACGAATGTCAGCAGCCTAAATAGAGCAGGATTTGTGAGGTAAGGCCACACAAACCAACAGCTTTCCAGGTGTTTCCTTTTGCTGGTTTATGGCAGTGCATCCTTCATACTCAGTACTTCCTAGACAAGATACTGGAAACTATCTGGGAGAAGGGGAGAAGCCAACTTGCTGAAGGAACCGACTGGGGAGGGACAATATGGACCTTGACGCAGGTATAAATAGGAGCTGCCAGAGAGATGCATATTGAACTCATCCTCTAACATACACAGTTTCCAGGCAGACTCACACAAACTCATCACATGGATCAAATGTTTCCAGAGCTCCAAGGAAGAAACAGATGCTTTAGCGAATTTTGCATTACAGGGTAACATTTGTTTTAAAATTACATGTGTGGAGGAGGGAAGGGAAGGTGGCTTCAGTGCAGATGTGAGGAGCCTTTCCCTTCCTGAAGGCTGGCCAGACTTTCCATGTCCCACTGAAAGGGCAAGGGGGAGGAGAAAGCAGAGAATGTATGCACAGGGTCTGTTTTCACAGGCATGGCCTTACAGCTTCCAAAACTTAGCAACAACTTGGAGCACAGGAAGAGGGAGTGTAGGGCAGCCTGCTCATGTCCTTCTAGACTTGTACAACATGTATTATCCACCACTTCTTCTGGGATTAAGGCAGGAGGGAAAGGGGGAGAAGTTGGAAAGCATCATCCCTGGAGGGCCCCATATGCCACCTCCATATCCTGGCAGAAAGCTGGAAAGTGTAGATTTGTGCCCAGCTACCAAACCAAGGGAGACGGGGGCTGTAGGCAGGCAAGTCAGAGAGAGAAAATGAGCAGCAGCATGGCAAGAAGAACCTGCAGCAGGGCTGGGCACTTCATGTGGTGCTGGCTGGAAAACTCAAAGTCCCCAGCCAACGCAATCTGCAGGATGGAAGCGCCCCAACCATAATTTAAAATGTCCAAAAAAATCCACCATTTTTAGACACATCTTCCCACAGACAAACATATAAACTAGCCAGGGTGAAGCTATTTGCATAGAAAGCAGCGTGCCATCTACCAAATGCCACGCACGAGGGAAAAATAACAAATGAGACAACCTGAGCATCTCACTCACAAATTCATTTATCTTCAGAACACCTTGCGATGCAAGCACTCTTGACTATCAGCAGTACAGCAGTTCAGTAAATTGGGCACTTGATTATCAAAAACCTGTATTACCTTTAAAAAATGGTCCCCTTCAGAAGTATTTACTTGCTATTTGTTCACTATCAATATCAGTGGCAATTATGAGCTCACAGGTCCAGCCATAGGCTGTGTCGTGCCAAACTGAACAGCAGACAAGGACCTCTGAACTGGGATGAAACACTAACTAGAACAGCAAACCCAGTGTTGCACAGGAACTGACCCAGCTGCCCAAGTGCTGTACCAGTACTCTAACTAATAGACCATGTTCCTTTTTCCTTGCCATGCCTTGCCTTACCTTCCTGTCGCTCTTCCCTCATCAATTCTTGGAGTAATCTGAAATCACATTTGCCATTTTCAAAAGTATTACATTAGAAGTGCCCTTCAAAGAGTATACGTAGCTTCATAGCTTAATTATTATCCTTTCTTGAAATACATAATTATAGAGTGATAGTGACCTACTATTTCTGGTGAGAGAAAACACTACTGTAGACTACTGACCTCTGTCGCCTCTCCCTGTACAGATTTATCTCTCAATCCAGTCCAAGAGAGATGATACAAGTTACATTGCCATGCTGAACAATGCTAGATGTGTTAACATTTGGGGCATTAGACTTCTATAAAGTGCTATCAGACTTTATTCTGTATTGATGCTCTACTGTAAAAGTAAATCCATGCAGGACAGTCTGTCCCATGCTTTGTATTCTGTCAAATTAAAGACGAAGAATAAATAAAAAGCTCAAGATTATATCCCTGCTGATGAGAGTGTGCAGGTCAGCAATTCATGCCACAGTTCCTAGAAAATATCTTGTATTTAAACAATCTGGACATTGCTAACCTGTGTAAATTCCATATCAAATGAATAAAGGTTTAGTGTCAGTGTAGCCCAAGGCTTTCTGGACTAGACAGATGTATGTGCAGGTTCAGGACATGTTTTTCCAACTTCTGCAAATAAAAAAATGAAATCAACCTGCTATTCAGAGTGTATACACAGAGTTAAAATATCTGGATCCAGACATATTTTAAGGGATCAGAATAGTCCAGCCAGTTCATAAGTTTTTTCCCAGTAACTAAGCATTATTAAAAGGGAAGAACAAATCATCAAATCTTAAAAGTGCACACACACAATCTTCTTCTATTGGAAAAAACACTTCATGCTCAAGAGATTCATTCCTTTAAAAAAATAAATGTTTAAAAAGAAACAGGCATCTGAAAAAAATTTCCTAAGTCAAAATCAAGATCATTTATAAAACTTAACTGTAATGGAATTAAAAAAAAAAAAAAAGGCAAACCCCATCACAAGTGATTTTTTTGGCAAGGGAATACCTGACAAAGCAGCAGCTGTACTGCTTGCCTAGTTAGCAGCTTATCACACTATTTCTGTCATCTTAGATAGAAAGGTTGGTATTAGGACATACCCCAGAGTGAAGAAAATGGAGATCTTGAACCAAACCCACACACACTGTTATCTTCTAATGTGTTTAATTGGTTTAAGATTCTTCCATCCCAGCATGAGAGATATTGTTACTAAAAATAAAGAGTGCTCCATCTTCCAAGCAGCAGTGGAGACCTGCAGGCAGGATGAAGAGGGCATTTTAAGTATTATTGAAAAGGAGAAAGTAAATTAATATAGGTTTAACACAATTACTCTTTTTGAAGAGGCTCATGTCAAGCCACCTGGCAGAGGTAGCTAAGGAGAGCAAGTAAAGCGTGAGGCAGTTGCAGCTTTGTGAAGTTAATACATATGAATTAAAAAGGAAGAACAATAGTATATTCCTAATTCAGCTTCTCATTCTAAAGTCACAAGAACACTCTTACACCATTAAGTTTTCATTCTGGATTTTGGGGTTTTTTTGTAGGAAACAATGCCTGATTTAAGACTCATTATATCAAATACTCTTCAATCCTGAAGACAAGGAAGCATTAGGTAGAACAGCAGAAGGAAGGGTGTACTGTTGATCTATTTATATTCCACCACTTATTGGGTCAGCAAAGTCTTACATAAAAGCTTTGTAGTAGCTGGAATTTGACTTGCTTTATATACATGACATGAATTAGCTTCCTCACAGACCTACTTTGCTTAGCCCGATGAAGAGAAATGGTTTGTGCATTTCTAAATCCAAGTTTTGTTGCCTTGAATACCTCTCATCTTAGAACAGAAATTCTTTCTTTTTTGTATCTGTCATAGACATCACTTCTTTCAAACAAATAAAAATATACATACTTATCTTCAAGTGCTTTAGTGTTGCAAAAGATTCCCATGTATTACCTACCACACTGGTAATTAAGAATAACCTTGAAGGAAGAGAATGAGTACAAACAAAAATAATCATTAAAGTAGTACGGAGTTAAAGAAGTTCTGCCCCAATCTTCCTGACTATTATTTGTATTATTTAATGTTTAGCACTTTTTGAATATCTCAAAGGCTGCAGCAAACAGTAGGTGTCATTTCTTCCATTAAACCAGTCCATTTTTCATTTTATTCGTTGCTGTTTATACCATTCTAAAACCTTAGGAACTGCTGCACTCTTATCTTTCATAATAAAATCAAGCCTAATGTTCATAACCACTTCTGGAAGGGAAGGTCTTTCATCATCTTTGCCAGCTTTTTATTTTTTTTGTACATGAAATGCAACATTAAGAACAGTTTGCTACATGCCAGGTGCAAACAGGATCTCAACAATTACATGTTAATAAGAATTGTCCTATGGGATAAATGACTGAGAGAAGGTGGAGAAAGTGGAGCTAAAAGCCCTGAACAATTCAGATTCACATCTCTGTTGCAGACCCAGAAAAGCTTCTGATCTGAACTGCCCAACTTTCACTCCTGATTTTACATTGTCTGTTGTGAAAAGCAGACACAAGCAGGCACTCAAGACATGGGCAGGCATATTACTTTAAAGAATGTTACAGGTAAGTAAAGATCAACCTTTAGGGATTATATTTTTGCCAGATATATTTTGCCAGAAGAATATTTGCATCTCAGTTGTTCTAATCCAGTCTGGGGAGTAAGCAGCAAAATAAGTTATGCAAAATAACTACCAAACAACATGATTACGAAGTAGACCACCCAAACGGCCTTATGCTTCTACTCCACTCATGTCATTCATCCTCTAATCTTTCCGATCTCTAATCTAATTTTTTATTACAACTCCCAAATCCCTTTTCCACAGAACTCTTAATTGTGTGCTTAAATTTAAGCATATGCACAGCCATTCTGCTGATCAGGTTCTTGAGTTCACTCTGTCCACACACAAGAGAAATACTGCTGTGTTTGGTGTTTAATAAACCACAAGTACACATGTTGGCAGTGTGTTAAGACAAAAGGAGTCTTTCCTCCTAGCTTAAGGCTGAAATTCAGAGCAAAATCATATCTGAAGGAACTGAGTGCGCGTCCATCCATTCTGTCTAGTCCAAAACAAACACACAAAATGGAAGCTGCCCCTCAAACATTACCTGAGTCCTTGGTCTAGCACTGTCAGCTTCTGCTTTCAGACAGCAGCACACACTTGGGTTCCAGATTAGTCAGAAAGCATGCTAGGACAGCTCTTATAGGAGCAGGTATTTTTTAAAACTCTACTATTATAAACCAACTTCCCTGGAGTGACACACAAGTTATGGGTTACTGTGCTTCTCCAAATGATGGGAGGTGCTGGGTACTGGAAAGGTGCTCTATTAAATCCTCAAATGGAAGGAAGCCAATTATCCCTTCAAAGCACTGCTGACGCTCCTGTACTCACTGTAAAAGCGCCTGCTTTTAGAGTCTCCTGCATGGAACAAATTGCTGTGCAACAGAAGCCAGGGAGATCCACAGATGAATGTGAACCATGTGACAAAATGCAGCAAAAGTCCTCAGCAACCAACAAAGTAATTTCACAACAAATTAGGTAATCAGAGGGATATAATCAGAGGGTTATATTTAACAGCTATGGCATCATAGCAAAAAAATCAACACAATATCATATACTCGTATACTTTGTACTTCCCTTTTTACTTCTTTGTTTGCAGCTCCTGTCTATATGGATCTTATATCACCACATATTTTCATCTAACATCAGACAGTCCCGGATTAAGCTATTCTTGGCCTGTAATTGGGAAGACAGTCACACATATTACTGAAAACCATGTCAACCTTACCTTGATTGCAATAGAAATTATGCTAACAGGGCAGAAGTTAATATTGCTACATTATATTATACTAAGTAGACCTCAGATCATTTCTGCTACCCAGCAAGGTTGGTCCTGTTGTTAAGCTACAGTGTTTATTGCTACATGTCACATTGTCTCTGCAAGAACTTCACAAAGACACGTCTCTGCGCTCTGGGTAACCATTTTGAAGATGAGCTATATTCCTGCCATGAAAGCATTTCCTGCTTGACCCTCTTCATATATATTATCTTAGCAGGGCTCATGTTGAAACACGCTGCAAAAGTCTACAAAAAAAATGCAGCATAGGTCAATTCGTAGTCAGATCAGCTGCAAAGAGATGCTAATCAAGCCAGAGGAATACAGAAGCCATTTAACTTGGCATACTTTGGAAATGCAGTAAAACCATGTCCAACATTTGCTAATAAAAATTTTATGCAGACTGTCCAGTTTAACATCTGTGCCTTTCAAGCAGTTTAGGTTGAATAACACAATTATTATTCACTATTTTCACCAAAACGGACAATTAACATACATCTCTACTCCATAGCATCCTAGTGATTCACGTAGCAGAATAAGGCAGAGTTTGCTTTCAGTTAGTTTACATTTAATTTTTACTCTTGTCAATTTTCTGCCTGAAAATATTCAGGGTGAAATCTCTCCAAATCTCAAATATTTAAATCAGAATTGGTGACACCTGTAGTAGGCTTAAGAAAAGCAGGTACTTGTATAAGAACAATGAAGATGGAGAGCTCCTAGACTCTGGAAAGAGAAGTGTCCAGAATGGGCAGGCAGGGTGGGAGAATGTGTTTTGTTTCTTCAGTAATACACAGCAATATTGCAAACTAAGCCAGGCTTCCATTTCCACTGACTTTTCTTCTCTTCCTCAAACCAAAGGAAACAAATGGATGCACTTTTTGAAGGAAGAGTTTCAGACCTACTGAGATGAAGCTAAGGGTCATCAGGAGGGAAAAAGGCAAAAAAGAATGGAACTGGGGCAAAAAAGGCAAAAAAGCTGAACTGGGGACAGATGTAAGACACTATTGTTTCAAGGTTTACCTCTCTGTTCAGATGAGTCTAATTGTCTAATCTTGAAGAAGCGTAACTCTCTCACAAATTCTAGCAGGTTTTGTCACTGCTGGGCAATAGGAACCAATTTAGGCATTTGCAAGCAACCTGTGATTTCTTCAGACAAACGCAACCATATGTGACATTCCCCAGCAGCTCCTGCTGCCTAAGAACTAAGCTCAACCTAAAAAGACTAACCACTTCTAAGCTCCGAAAGAAAATACCCAAGATTTGAGATCCCTAACAATGGTAGTTAAAGCAAAAACCAAAATGCACTTGTGGTACATAGAATACAACATTGTTTAAAGTGGGAATAAGCTCCAAATCAAATATACACACACAAATTGCCAGCTTATGGGGCAGGTTCCCCCATCATTTTGTGTCAGGACAAGGTGTAATGGTTTTAAACTAAAACAGGGTAGGTTTAGACTGGATATAAGGAAGAAATTCTTTACAATGAGGGTGGTAAAACACTGGAACAGGTTGCCCAGAGAGGTAGTGGAGGCCCCATCCCTGGAAACATTCAAGGACAGGTTGGATGGGGCTCTGAGCAACCTGATCTGGTTAGTGGTGTCCCTGCTCACTGCAGGGGGGTTGGACTAGATGACCTCTAGGGGTCCCTTCCAACCCAAAACATTCTATGATTCTATGATTCCATCACAGGGAGCAAGGTGCTTTCTGTGCCAGACCTGTGGAAGTGCTTTGTTTGCTACTATTAGAAATGTGTTTTGTTTCCTCTAGAAACAGATGTTAAAATGGTTTCTAGAACGAGGTAACAGTGCCAAAATAAAGGTAGGTTTATGCTACTTTCTGCTGCCTATGAGTTTTAGGCTTTTCTTTGGCTTCTCTGAACACGCTTGACAGAATTCCTTTATAGCAGGAAAAACAACATGCGATCACATCTGGAGATTGCTTTACATCCTAGACAGTAAAACAACCAATAACTTAGAAAAACTCATCATTGTTGCAGGACCATCTCAGAAGCATGAATTGCACAAAGAAAATTATTTTTTCTTTTCCAGTGCAATAATGCTCAGCTCCCTCCCATCTTCCCTGCATTTTAAATGGATCTCAAAAATTAGCATGTTAGAAAAGCTGGAGCTCATGCTAAGAACCCTTTGAATATTAACATAATTAATGTCATCAGTAATACTGAGTTTGCAGAAACAGCAGGTGAATCAATGGGAATGATGTATTCATCTGAGAAAAGAATGTGACCTTTAAAATCCATAGGGCTTTATCAGAACGCAATTTTAAAGTGGGTTGCTTGTAGCTCAGTGGAAAGAACAAAACTGAATGTAACTAAGGAGAAAGCTAATAGAGACACCACATACACATGGGAAACTAAAAATACAACTGAAACATAAAACACTGGGGCCTCCTTAAAGAAGGTGCCCCACCTATATCAAAAGGTGAGGCAGCTTGCCGGATGGCTTGAGAAACCACTCCGAGGACCACTGTGATAAGGGAAAGGCAATTAAAAGAAGAACATTCCTGCAACTTAAATCTGGCTAGATAGCGATTCTTTTTTATCCAGAATGCTTAAAATTAAGTTAAATGATTTAAACCCCAAAACAATTTGGAATAAAAGGAGTGTGCAATTCAGTTTGCCCACTTTTTAATTTTAGCACATCAAACAATTTTCCTTTCTGCAAGTGAACACTGAAAGTGATTCAGCGATTGAAACAACTTCACTTCATCTTAACTTCTTCAGAACATTCAATCATTTCAACATCGCTGAACTATTATGATAATATTTCAAGGTTCTCAGCAATAAGTGAACTAGAGGGAGTTTCATGGAAATAATCTATCAAGGGGTTCTGGTGAATAACTTCATTTTCATAGATGAGGTTGTAACCAGAAGCCCTCAGAGGAATTTTCCTCCCTGTAAATCATTATGGCCTATTTTTCTTTACAGAGTTGAAATGCAGGATGTCATGACAGTGATGCAAAGAAATTAGCTTTAATGGAATCAGGTATTTTGGAACTTGATATGCCTATTTATTTTATACCATTATTTAATTGTTTTAAAATATGCATTATATTGGCTTGCTTATAAAAGAAAACTTGGCTTGATTTCATGTCATTTTTGCAACACTGTAGGAGTGGATTTTTTTTTACATGTTGAAAAGGATCTTCAAACTTCCCTGTACCAACAGGGCACAGACCCGAGCAGACCAAATTCAGACCCTTCTTTGACCAAGTTTTTAAATGGGATAAACATGGCTACTTAGCTGGCATTTTCATATAGTTCCACTTGAATGACCTGTAGCCTTGTGTGAAGTGTGGAAAAAAAAACCCTAAAAGGCTTTAAAAAGGCAGTTTTATATAGCACTGTCTGTGGCCAGTTGATGCCTTTGTTCCTTGAAGGCCTCTGCAATAATTTCTCTATTGAGCACAGTGATGTTTATTGAAAATGACATAGCTGAGCATCAGCAGGTTCCCTGCTGTTCGGTTTATCTATCCTCTGAACTCCAAGCAATATCTCTGTCTGAAAGTGTCCCCCTGGTAAAATAAGCAACTTTTGTGGTTTTGATACCACAAAAAGCCTAGATGTCTTCCAACTGCCAGTGCTTATGTTGTGACTACGTGCTTCTTCCCCATCAATGTTTCATTTCTTTTTTTTCTCCTTCACCTCATGTCTCTTCTTACAGAGCTCTCTAGCACACCAGCCTATTGAGCTCCAAAGACTACTTCCAATTATCCATAGGTTTATCAGATTCATGTATTTTAGAAGAATATGTAATTTACTGAAGATATTAATATATCATGTATTCTAAGATCAGATCTGCAGATTGGAAATTGATGGGAGATGGGGCTTTGGCACAAACTCATTCACCACGCTACCAGTTTGCACTGCTTCATACAGCCACTATCATCTGCCTTGGGCTATCCCAGACAGGAGACGAATCCTGTGATTTAACTAGAAAGATAGGATGGCCCACTGACTAGGCAATACACTACAGCTCAGTGACTAATAACTTAAACAATTTCTAGTAATACACTGTGCTTCAAAAACTTCAAATAATGTTCTTAAAGTAGCTTTTTAATAACTGCATATTGTAGACACTGGGAAACAAGCATGGAGACTTGCCCACAGCCACACAATGAATCCATAAGAGAAGAGGAAAGAGATCTCAGGAGGTGTTTGGCTTCAAATCTCGTGCTTCAATAGACAACACCGCTTCACTGTTCAGCCAGCCAGGAACTGTGCTCTCTAGCTAATGGAAACTCTTACTCTTAACTTGGAGTGACTTTGCAGCAGCACAGATTGCTGCAATCACGCTACAGAGCGGGTGCCAGTGGTTCTCTTCCCTCTGTGTTTTTTCTTGCTTTTGGTGGTTTCTCATTCACCCTAACTAGAAAGCAGGGTGGTTCTGAATCACTGCCAAGCATTACTAATGGAAGTGGGGAGCAGGAAGGAAATAAAGATGACTGGTTGCAGAATTAGAAGTACTTTTTAGTGTCTAAAATGGCATATTAAAGCAGGAAAAAATAGATGTCTTAGCTCTGACAATAGAGGCAAAATGCTTCTAGCTAGAAAAATGAGTAAACCTCCAAAACTTATCAATAATATTCTTGTTCATTAAGACAATTTAAAAACACCAGAAATAAAAAATAGGAGAGTCATGGGGGAAAGTACTGCATTTGTTCCTTTCTTGGTTCATTTTAATTCAAACATAGTTCCCATGAAAATGCTTAATTTCCTTCTCTTTTTCCTTTTTAACTCTGGAGACTCAAGCATATTTTGAGCTCAAAGTGCTTCAATGAAGTCCATATATGGGTCATGCTTAATATCACAGTTTGTTTCTTTGTTCATTTAAGACAAGTAGTTAGCTAAGTTAAAAAATCTCCCCCACTCTAAGAATTAGAGACGCCCCTGATATGTGGTTTCTAACATGCTTTTATGTACAAGGCTTCCTTCCACAAAATTTCATTAGGTATAAAAGGGAGCCCAATGAATGAGTGGAAACACAGCACTTTTTCATGCATTCAAATTGTCTTCAAAACTGTCAGCTCCAGAAACGATAGCAATAATTTTGCAAAACGTAGTCAGCACTTATCTGAAAGGACGAAGTCTTAGGACAGATGCTATGGCTGTTCATTGCTGGCAGGGAAAGGCAGGCACCATTTTGTACAAAGTGACCATCCATTTTGTTCAGAATGACATTCAGAGATTGCCAACTAAAGGACTCTTAAGAGCTGAACCAATATAAACATATTTGGTTTAAGGCCCAACAGCCTGATACCATCTTCACTACATCAGCACTCTCAGCATCAGACTCGAACATGGGCAGTCAGTGGTCAAACCATTGGCCTAAATTTCAGAGAAAATGCCAAGTCTTGAAGACATTTGGTTAAAATACTAAAAATAAACTGTCCGTGCTAGGCAGAGTTGTGTTTCCAAAATGAATGCCACCCGACCAGCCCTATTACAAGGATCCACAAATGGACCTGTAATGTTGAGATATTCCCTTACGCTGTTTTGTAATGGAACTGCATTTTGGAACTCACTGTTTCCATACCCAACAAAGCTTTCCAGAGTTGGATTGCAAGCAGGCAGCCACTACGGGGAAGCATCCACCCTGTTGCATCTTGCCTTGTTTTATTTTTTTCATTACGTTATTTCAGAATCTGTTGGGATCAGAGCAGAACAAGGTCTGAACAGTCCTGGAATAAGTAACTTCTGGGAAAAAAGCAGTAAGTTCCAGCAGCAAGCTTTTCCTAACTTAACTTTGCTTGAAAAAGTTTCCAGTAGTTCCAGCCTCACCAGATCTAGCTGGGAATGGGCAAGGACTCATTTTTTCACTTGTATAGGTTTTATGCAATCTATTAACACATACAGTTCAACATTTTAGTGGGGAATCTTTCAAATCTTAGATATCTACCTGTAGCTGAACTCCTAAACATCAGGCTGCCATTTTGCCTTTCACAAAATCCCATGCAGAAACATTTATATTTGTCTTGATGGATCTCCTCTATTTGTGGAGGATGCCTGAACCTATCTGATAAGATTGCTGCACCTAGGCCAATTATAAGGAGAAAGAGGAAACCTGTTAGCAAAGATGTCCACTGTGACTATAGAGCTGGCACCCAGATGGAGGTAATCAGCCTGGACCGGTCTGGCAGCCCCTACCTGGAACACTCCAGTGTTTTAGCACTGCACACCTCAGCACCACAGCCCAGGAATACAGGCTAATGATAACGAGACAGGTCTGCACACAGACAGCCCAGATCTAGCAGACCTTCAAGTGTTCAAGCTCCTTACTGAGCCTCCCCTGTGAAATGTTGAGCTTCTTCGCACTTTGGGAGTCACTGCCCTTGTCTGCTCCCTCTACCGCAGGAATAACTTCTTGTAAAAAATGTTGGCTACTTAGTTGCACAAATAGGTAAAACAACATTTCAGAAAAAGATGCAGATGTACTTAGAAAAGCCTCACATGAGCTTGTCAGATACCCAGCAAAATAGTAAATCAATCTTGCTTAAAGTTAGAAGAAACAAACCTATGGGGAAGCCAGTTTGTGTGGAGTGCATTTTAGTTCAACCAAGATGAGCTGCTTGGTTTCCTAACACTTGTTCTATTTATTCCTCTACTACAATCTTCTCAGTGTGACGTCTTTAACAAGGAGATCACAACATCCTCTATACTGGCCAGGGAGATTAAGCAACACACACGCACACAACGGAAAAGCAAGAGTCTTTAACCCAAAATCTATGCTGGTTTGCCATAAAGATGTGACATTTAAATGACTGAATAATGTTGATCATCTACTAGTATTAGACTGTTGTTATGAGTAGGTATTACAGGATAAAACCAAACCATTTCCTCTTGAAAAGATGTTTCTTCATCACTGTATAAAAGTTGTCTGCTGATTTTCCCTAGGGTATCTTAAGTTCTTTAGGAGATTTTAATTTAATGGTGGATCTGCCTAGCTGGCACTTAGACCACAAGCTAGGGAACAAGGGGTTTGTTTTTAATTTTCATAAAGCTCAATAAACACACCATTCACTACTCAAATGTCAACTGATATACAATCAGAGCAAAGTCCCTCTATTTTTGAAATTATGAGTAACAGATTTTGTAGTACTTCTTTACAAGATTCATTGCTATAACAAGGATCCCAAGAACACAATGGAAGTCATTAACCTCTCATTTCTACATTCACAAGAGATGGCTTTAGGGTGAGAAAAAATGATCACGGTTGAAACAAAATGAGAGAATTTATCTTATCAGTACTCTGGCCATACTACAAAGCAAGTACACACAGCAGCAATAAATTAGGGTTTTTTTAATAGAAAAACTAACCAACAATCTTTGCTAGAACTGCATAGCTGGATGCTCAGATGTATGGATCCAAACAGCCTTTCATTTAAATAAGTCTGCTTTAATTGCTTATTTTATATCTTTTTCCATTGTAAGCCAAACAAAGATGGCATTGAGGACGCATCTCCCCTGATAAGGTGATCAGACCATGGGCCTGCAGTTACAGTAATATTTTGCATAAAGGCTTTCCTTATATTTACTAATCCAAAAGAGCGCTAGTTTAAAACCCCACTATTTTACTATGCTGCCACCCTTAACAGTGCAAAAATTCTTCTGGATTCTTTGTGCCTATACTCCCAAGCTGCTCAACTGGGCTTCCTCTCTGTAGAGAACCTTTATTTATTCCATTTCCAAGGGTGAAAAAGGCATGGTATGGTAGCATCACTGAATGTCTAGCAGTTCAACAACATCTGGTTCTTCATACTGCCATTCCTTTGGACTGGTGCCCATGTCAAAGACCAGAACCACGTAGTTCACACATACAGGATTCATGTACTACTTAGACACCTATGTTTGTAAAGCCTCCTATTAATCATTCCTGTACTGCCATAAATTAACATTAAGTAGGTGATTGGAGTGTTCACAAAGGAAATGGTCCTGCTAGCTTAGTTACCTCTCTCAGATGGATACTGTTTACTCAAGAATTTTACTGTAATCCATGTTGGCAAAAAATATTCCATACAGAACAAATATATATTCCATCTTTTAGTGGAATCTTCTTCCTCGGTCTTCATTAAAAAAAAAAATCCAAAACCAAAAAAACAAACCCCAAACTTGTAGGCAGGGGCAAACCCACAAATTCTGCAAAATAAGGTGGAGATACATGTGAGTCCTCCTAGACTGACCTGTATGCCCCTTAAATATCCCTTGGAGAAACACTGTTCTGTGCAGAACTATTGGTAAGAGAAGTAAGGTTCCTTCTGCGAAAATGTTCTCACACAGATGCACGTACTAAGAGAAGAGAGAAACAGGTTATTTACCAGAGAAGCAGCCATCTCCCTCCTCTCTACCAAAGTGCCCCTATTGATACAGAGCAGAGAATAGAGGAGCACATTAACACGTGAGATAGTGGAAATCTGGATAGGAAAATCAGCAGTTGTCTGCAATAGTTTAGTCCCACTATTTTTTCAGTTGAACTAAACAACTTGGCCATTCAAACTCTAAATCATTAAAAAGAGCTAATTTCAAGACCAAACCTCTTTACAATCCTACTTAGTTCAATGATGAAAAAGGTACAGCAAGCACATCAAGAGACAGACTCACATAATTTGTTGACATGCTTACACATTGAACATACCATAAAGGAGACGGGTCTTGAAAACAGAACACTTTTTTTTTAATCCTATGCTTTAAGTCTGAAAACCTCTTCGTTTCCAGGATAATTTTTACCTAGTGCTACCTATACATTTCAGATTAAATTTTATACTTAATCTTTATTCAAGGTATCAGTCGGAACATTGCTTCCTGTTAAAATTTTTGGTGTAATACAGTAAATTGATTTACCCCATTAAAATTGTAAGAAAATGATTATACTTGTTGGACCTATAACTAAAACAATAAAGCCTTAACAAGAAGCAATGCTTCCACCTATAACAGATCTTGAAAGCAATCTCAGAAGCCTCCTGCAGAACTCCTGAGATTCTAGAATTGCTTAAATGTAAATTCCAGAATCTCACAGCTTCAATAGTAAGATTATTCTGTCATCTGTTATAAGTAAAGCTTTCTTCAGTCATCCTCTCTGGCCTAAAATTAAAGCACTTCTTCAGATCTACAAGAAAAACTAGATGCCATTTGCACATCTACAAAGACTATTGGGATACTTTGTCTTCTGAAGTTCAGCACTATGTCCACAAACTTTTGTATAGTTGATAAAAACTACTATACACAAAATAAATAATATTAGCTTATTGGCAAAGTGATCCTAATCAATGTTACTGAACACTAATTTCTTCTCTCAGTAGCAAGCAGCATGAAAAAATCTGAACCCAGGGCAGTAAATACAGAGGCTCAGAGATCAACTGCATGGGATCAGGTCTGCTAAGGCCTCCCTGGGACTTACAAGAACATTTACTCTGCTGGGTCAACCCTTCTTGATTCAGACACTAAGATCCCAACAAAGAGATAAGAACGTGATATCCACCTGCTTCTGCACAGTAATTCACTCAACACCTGCGATGTTTTTTGGACACAAGGTCTGTTAATTCCATGGCTTATCTGTAAAAGATGGCACCGATGATGCTAGTTTGAAGAACTGCTTCTGTTATCTTAAGACCTCTGATAAGCAGGTCTGCCTTCACCTTCTCTTTTGAAGGGTACTAAATGGATCTGTTAATGAATGTGGCATACATACAGTTTTGTGTCTTCTTGAAACACACTCCTCTCCTCCCTACACAGTGTGTGGGGAAGGTGCAGTCTGTGGGGTACTTCCTACAGAGAACAAAAGGTCCACAACTTTGCTGTGACTTCCAAAAGACTCAGACCCCCTGGACTTGGACTCCTAGATATTCCAAAATACCCACTTCGGCAAGGACAACCCCACACCAAAACGGTACTATCAGTGGACAATAAGATGTTGGGAGAAAGAAGGAGCAAATGAAAATTTGTGTATAAGACAACTCAACATCTAGAGCCATATTAGCAAGGACTGTGACACAGATCCTTGAACACCAAATCTAGCAACTGGGAGGGACTGTAATTTTTAAAAATCTTCTACAGCAGAAAAACTGGCCAGGGCAGAGTCTAGGAGTACAGATTTTGTACATTTGAAAGACTTTTTGCTTCTGGTTTACTGCTCAAAGACTGGAAGAGGCTACAAGCACACTGCATTATTACTGGGAGGAGATCCTGTTCCATGCACAGGAGGGCAGATATCCTTAACTCTGGATATTGAAGCAACAGCAGCTACCACAGAAGTCTTCAAGAGCTGTAATTTTAAAGGACTCTCAGGTGGTAGCTTGTTATTCTCCAGCAATCTTACATATTTGATGAATGTTTCGTACATGAAAGTAGGCATCTTTCATATCAAGAGCTGTTCACCCACCTCTTTTGCATGAGGGACAGATAGTTGTCCCTAGAGAGAAAGTGCTGCCCTTGACTTTTTATATTTCTGATAAAGTTGATGTTGCTTAACCTCTTGCCTTTCCAGAGAATCAGGAAAGAGCAGAAATAAAACTATCTTCAAGAGCATACTTTAACTTGTGCTGCTGAGAACAGAAACTAGGCCAGGGGAGATTTCAGAGTCAAGTGAGGTATTCACCTATACAGAACAAAGCAAAAAATCACCATTGAAAAAGGCTGTTCGTAAGAACTCCTTTTAGGGAAAATCTGTAGCTCAGTCTTCACAGAGACATGTCTTGATTTCAGAGAGGTCTGTAAAAGAGGAAGAATTCATTTGTGCAAAGGACTTCAGGGACTCAGGGATTTTTATTTGGCCATGGAACCTTTAGGCTGTCTGTTAGCACTCCAAATCCCCATCAGATCAATAAAGCCTGCAGTCATTACATTTGATAGCTCCTACCTTCCAGGAAATGAGCTTGTGAGTTTTATTCTAATTGTTAATAGGCAGGTGTCTGCACCACCAAAATCAACAGTAACAGAGGCACTTAGAGATTCTTCTTGGCAGTCTCAGAGAAGATACAAATAAAAGGTCAAGCACTGAATTTCTCTTGCATTCACACACTAATTCTGTCTAAACTTCCCTTGCTCTACCAAAAGAGAATTTGTTCCTTGATACATTATCAACACAATGTTAATTTTTAAACAGTACCTTTCACTAGCAATTGAATCAATTGGGAGTTTGTCAATGCATGGGAGCCAATCCAGATTAAGGCACGAAGTGAATTTAGACTTGAGCTAACTATCCTTTACTTAACCCTTGCCTGGATGTTCTTATTCTGCATCAAAAGAGTCCAGTTCCAAAGCTTTGAAGTGAATTCTGTGGTTTGGAGCTGGATACACTCATCCTGGGTTAAAGGTATGCACAGTGGGGAAATCAAGCAGAAATAGTTAAGTTGGAGTAAATTTTCAGCCCTATGGTTTTATCTAGATTAGAGATTTTTGCAACAGCAAAGAAAAGTATAGACACTGCTTTATCTCAATGCAGTACATTTACATAGTGTAGCTACATGCGTTCAAAAACTCCTGGCACCGACAAGCTCTATATTGCTCAAGCCAGTTGGCGTAAAGACGGTGTGTATTCCCTCAGGGTGGGATTATAGCTCTGTATGCTATTCAGGAAAATAGGCCAGACAATTGAACTTCCTTTTTCAGGTGCGTTCATATGCCCTCACTTGCAAGTAATGCTAAAAACCTACAAAATTAATGACATCCTGAAAAGATACTCTTTACATAGCTTTCAAAGCAAATGCCAACTGCAGCCTTCAGGGAAAAGGTGAAACAAGTGCTGCTGCTGCAGTACATCTGTTAATTAGTCTATAAGGATTTGTGTTTATGACAAGAGTGAAAACTAACTGTTGCGACAGAAGTAATACCAGCTGAACACAGTTCTCCTGTTTTATTCAATCTCATAGCAATACTCAGCATATCCGCACTGGTATGAATGTGACACTGGAGTTGGTTGGGCAGAAGGCACTCAGTCCTACTAAAGGCAGTTTACTCAAAGGACTTCAGGCTTTTTTGAACCTCTACACCTTTAACACTTCCCCAAATTATTTCACACATAGCGTACCCCTCGCTGCTTCAATCCAGTGTTGTTCTGTAACCAGGGATACATCTAGAGAGCAGCACAGGTTCTCCGGGAAAGCAACTCAGTATCCTTGAAATGTAATTAGAGAACCACAAGGGGATTTAATCTTATTGAGATTTTATAGTAAAACAGTATTTAGCCCTGGCACTAACACTCTTCACTTAATAAACAAAATAAAAATTCAAATCAGCCAGAGAAACAGCTATGGCAAGCACTTTTCATGAAGCCCACAATGACAAATGCCAGTCTCCTATTTGCTGATGCGGCACAGCAGGGGAACAAGCCACCCTTTTCCTGGCATTAGCTTAAATGGTTCCTCAGAAATACAATCCATGTGGACAGTACTGGCCTGAATTTCACTGGAGCTACAACTACCTCAGTTCTGGGATTTTTTTAAGTCGGGTTATGTGCGCATGAGAAATGGGCATACTTTAGCCTTACAAACAGTACAACCCTTACAGCCAGGGCCTCTGTAACTAAACACAAAGAGCATCTTCATTGCCAGCTACCCTATTTTTCCGGTGATGAACTGGCAAAAAATTATTACAAACACTCTCAACACCAAGCTGAGGGAGTAAGTAAGGATGTGATTAATTAGGTGAATGTGAGTGGCCCTCTAAACTCACAGGACAAGACCACAGTGAGAATTGGAGGAGGTTCTCCAAGGGACAAGAGAAAAATAGGTCATGGATCTGAGCCACTGAAGTAGTTACATCTCCACAGCGCTACACAAGTCATTGAAAGAACCATTTTATAGTATCTTTTAAAAAGCTGTCTTTCCTCTGCTGACATGGCACTCTTATTTTTCAGAGCCAGGAACAATTTCCACTGACATGATAGGAGGCTGCTACACAAACAAGAAGTTGACAACTCATTTTAGGATACGTGGTATTAAAAACATAGGATATAAAAATCAATAGTTGCTACATGGGACACAAGTAAGTTATTTAACAAAGTGAAAGCAGTAAATTAGCTTAATGTCAGGACCACATGTTGCAATATAGATCAAACAATTTTTGGTTTTCCACTTACAACTGACAGGACTAAGATTATTCAAGGAAAACAAGTTCATTATCTTGTCTCTTCTGAGGAAGGGAGGAAAACTTAGAGCATACAGACCAAGTGGAAAATCAAAACAAAATTGAAAATACAGTCAGGAGGGAATGATTGGCAGTTGCATGAGGAAACTAATCTTCCAAATGGACCAGAGGCTGCTGAAAGCAGAGGCAAAGAGGAGGAATAAAGGGGGATTTACGCAGATTGAGGCAGAACTCTCAAAAAACAAGGACTCCAGATCGGAATTACTGTGCTTTTTTAGGAACCTACTAGAATATGAGAAGTGCTTAAATTTGCAGTGTGGATTAGTGATTTTCACAATTTAACCATCCCAACATTTTATACTGTGTTAGACAGTATGGCAGTCTGAAAAGAGAGTAAGTTGTTTGGAAAAGCACTACAGCAACTCACTGAAATTACAACTAAAAATGCAGTTCCAAATGAGTTTAGAATAGCTAAAATACTAATATTTGGTTCTGAATGTTGTACTTTAATCAGCCTCTACAGAAATAGTAATGTGAACTATACTGATGTGAACCTCTGAGCATGTCACTGGGGATCTCTCGAAGATGATGGGTCTGTGCCCCAACCAGCTTCTCTCTACTTTAACATGCACTGGAATTCAGATGACAAACATTACTGTTTCTTTCACTACATTTACTATTTCAGAACTGGCAAAAGTGAGACTTTTGCAAACAACATTACAAGTAAGACAACAAGGAACCACTGTTTTTCAGTAAAACAAATGCATGAGACCATCATGAACCATGAAACATTTTCACCTGGCCTCTGGCAGAGCTGTATTTAAATGTGGAAGGGGGCCCTAATGAGGGCAGTATGGCTAGAGGTCTTAGATGAGTAAAGGCTTGCTCTGCAGCTGCTTGGTTAATGCCTTACCTCTGCTTTGTATAGACAGGGGGAAGGAGGTCATGGTGGGGCTGCCAGTGGTGAGATGGGAGCTTTGAACTTCTTCTCTAAGGAATGGACCAGGGCCTTGAAGAGATAAGCTTATAACTTCCCTTGGGGAATCTTTGTTTTTATTTTGGTAGTACTTCAGTTTGGGTTTCTTTAAAATATCTTTATAGGTTTATGGGTTTTGGGTTTTTTTGTTTAAAACTCTAAGGAACTTATTCTAATGGTAGAATGGAAGATGCTAGGTGAACCAAGGAACTGTGTTTTTTTTTCTTTCTTTCTATGAAATGAAATGTTTCTCTGCAAAAGCTGAGCTTAAGGTTGGTGTTATACTACTATAATACAGTTCCCTTTGAAGGATTTACATGGGAAAGCACATAAAACAACTCCTTCCTGGGGCTGTTTACATATTGTGTTTTTATGGCAACAGTGTAACTGTAATGATTCTTTGTGGATTAATGAGGGTGCCATAAATGAACAGCCCAAACTGGATTGAGAAACTTATTGGCTTCTCTTCATTTTTCTGGAGCAAGTATTTTAGAAATAACACGTATTTGCTCTCTAAGGCTGCATGTGGCTTTCAGCCAATGACTTCCTACATCTGGCTCACCATGAGAGCTGCAGGAGAATTGAGCCTCTAAGGGCACTCACTACATGGGCTTAGACCTTATTTGTGACTTTGACTGGTTGCTGGGCAGTAACTTGTCACACAGCACAGTAATGCTAAAGACTTCTTGCACAGAAGAAGGGGAAAGAGAACATGACTGCCTTACCTATGTAATCCAAAATGCATTTCTCCTAAGAGAAGTTATATGACCACAAACTTAATGTGAAGTTAGAGTGCTAAACTAATAATGTTAAACTAAGACTTTGGAATTGGTGCTGTGAGGGTCACTAAGCATGGTGATGTGAGAAACTTCCTCTGATGAGTTGGTGCTGACTGCTGGAGAAGACAGCACGAAGCTGCACTGAGAACAAGTTCATCTGATAGAAGATTCAGGCTGTGGGTGTGACATCTGACAGCAGCAGTGGTTGGAGAGGACTGCTGTTTACAGCCCTCCCCAGCTGCTTCTTACTTTCTCCCTCAAATCTAACAGCTGAGCAGTTTTTACAAACTGCTAACCTGATCTACTTGACCAACACAGGTCTCTGCTCCTTAACCTACTGCTTAAGCTGTTTAAGCTTGCATGCTTCACTCTAACTGAAACAGGAGACTGCAGTGCTTGTCTGAGCAGCTCAGCTAGTAAATCTGAAAATGAGGTAACAAGCAGCTGGGGATGGTAATCTGTGCTCTGCACAGCTGCTGTGACAGAAGCACACATGAAGAAAGATGTAAGGGCAGGTATTTTTCAGATGTCCTCTTCACTCAGATGCAACAAACCATACCACTTCCTGGACTGAGCTTTTTAAAATATTACTTAAAGGCTAATAAGGTTCAAGTGAAATAACAATCAGAAGGACTTTTTTCTTCCTTATCTCAGCTTCTGGGAAAGAAAGTAACTTTACTAGAGAAACAATGAAGCTTTAAGTTGGACTGTGAGTGACAGGCAAGTAAGTATTTTAAAGCACTGAAGAGTCTACCCTAAAGACTTAAACTGGAAGTCAAATATCTAAAGTATCTCCAGAAGATCCCCCTGTACTAAAAGCTGCTAGGTATTTCTGTCACATTTCCATATGGGTTGGGTCTGTTCCACCACATGGCGGTACACTGATGGGGACAGTGGTTCATCTACTCTTTCTCTGCAAACCTCTTCCTTCAAAAGGAGTTGGGGGTGTTGCAGAAGTCCCTTTAAGCGCAGAGCTAGCAACAATCCATGTCAACAGATGAACAGCAAATGGGTTCTTCCTTAGTGAAGGTTATCTATAAGCATTTTTCCAAACACAGAATTTTTATTTAAAGCAATGCAAATAGCCAGTTTTTCACTGTCTCCTAAAATAGAATTTCCTTTGACTTTCCAAACCAAAGTGACTTGACATTAACTCTCTGCTTGCCCAGCAGGCTGCCCCTGATTGGAAGTGTCTGACACTCTTAATAAAAAGCATCAGATGGATTTCTTGGTTCCAAGCATGCATAACCTTCCTTTTGGAAAGGCTTAAATAGCAATCTGCAGTGAGGAGGACAGAGGCAGGCAGGCAATCTGCTTGGGTGGGGTATACATTCTTTGGTGATTGAAGTGTAAGATTCTCCCCCCATTTTCTTGATATAATAAACAGGAAAAGGTGGATGTAATCAGCTGTCCCAGGAACCAAATGAGTTTCTGACTTGCTATGGAGTAGATGAAGCTTATGTACACAGTGTAGCATACAGACTGACCTATATAAATGCTCCTCTATAGAATTACTAAGAAGTAAAATCCCCAGCACTCTCATTCTCTCTAATGGAAGACAATGTTGCTCCTAGTTAGTTAAGCAATCCTTTCAGTACAGGAGTAGATAAATTTAATAACATGATGCTCTTGTGCACTGTTATCCCAAAAGCTGACTGAAAATAAAAAATTACTTCTCTTGCTTTTTACCTCAGCCTGCCATTTTTTCAGAAGAATGTTGCCTGATATTCTAGTCATGAACATAATCAACTCAGAGGTTCACTCATGGCTGAATTAATCTGACATTGTTTCCCTTAAGCCTCTTCTGTACCTCATGTTTGTGTTGCAGTGAGAACTTGGTTCAGGGGAAATCTGACAATGGAATCTCAACTTGATAATCACAGCTGAAAATTCTGGCTGTCGATCAGGATTTAGCAATATGCAGCTGAGGTGTGGTTCCTACTGGCACTCATGAGAACCTTGGTTACTGTCAGGTGGTTTTTGGACAGAGCTTCCCAACAGTCCTACTGTGCCTGCTTGGACATGATGTCAAATGGCTTTGGAAACTTCACAGTGATACCCAATGAGTATTTGTGGGTGGGGGTGTTCCCTCAAAAACTGTCACCTATTCTTTAATACTGCTCTGGGAGTGATGCTACACAGATGCCAAGCCTGTTATTTCTGTGGGTGCTCCTGATTCAGTCTCAGGATAAAAAGGCAGCCCATGAGAATGTTGTGGGTGTTTTTTTAGTGTTCTGTGCTAACTACTGTAGTTTCTTGCACATTGACTCTAAGTACATGATCTGATCCTTAAGGTGTGAGAGCAACAGATGTGCAAAAGTCACTGTTCATGTGCTTATAGAACTAACTTTTGATAAATTGTGCCACACTAATATGCAGAAAAAGACAAAATGTACTATTGTCAGGTAGACATTAGCAGATTGAGACATTTTCTGCTTGTTATCTGTATCTCGGAACCTAGTGTACCTCATGCTTCTATACAAACTTTAACTATCTAGATTAAGCCAATGCTTTGATTAGTCTTTAATGGAGGGTCTGGGCTCAAATCTGAAGCTGCCTTAATTTCCCAGCTTAGAGATAGAGAAATAGAAGAGGCTTCTATATTACATAAATTGTGGAAGTCAAAGGCAGAAGTCAGAGTACAGTGGCCTGTTACCTTACTAACTTTTAACATTCTTTCCAGATCAGTTTCAATTCAGAGTTAAACATGTGTAAGAGCAAGTTAAATCAGTGTCCGTGCTAAGACTGCTTTAGCTAACAGAACACTGTTATTTGGAGACACATCAGATGTCTGTATTTAAAAAAAAAAAAAAAAACACCACCCTACTCTGAACAGAATCTGTTTAATCTGAGGATTTTTAGATGTCTTCCCTGCTTGTCTACATCTGTGTAAGCTTGGCTCTTTTTCCTACATGTTGGCTGTGAAGATGCATGGGGAGGGAGAAGAAGCTCTACCAATTCTCACTTGATAGATTAAATTACTATCTTCTGCTGTGCAGAAATTCAAATACTGTAACAACAGCTGAAGCATAAGGCACTACTGACTTCCAAGGATTTTGATCCCTGCCAAGGATGCAAAGAGTAACTGATATTACCTTAATAGGATATAAAGGAAATAAGGGGAAATAATTTTGCTAATGACAACTTAATTATTTTAGGTACCTTATTAGGTTGGCACTAAGCAAGCAATTAGAAACACTGAAACCATAATTCCAGTGAAATGCTGGATGGATAAGCTTTGGAGAGATGAAAGGATAAAGCTTAGAAATAAAATTCTAACCACAAGGTGCTAAAGTAATATTGCTGACTAAAAAGAAAAACCCAAGCTTCAGTGTCAACTTGCACTTTTAAATTGGTGTTAGTTAGATGTATTCTCTGTAGCACCTGGCAACTCATTTGTTTCCTGTGATGGTGGAGCTCTTGATGCCCCTTCTGCTGTCAAGGGCACAAAGCACCACTTCTAACACTATGAGTGGATTGCATTAAATCTGCAATGCAGAAAAGTGACTGTAGCTCATTCAGATATAAAGTTAATACCAATTACTGTTTAAGCATAATTAAATATTTACACTTCTTTCAATAAAAGTTAACAAGGGGAGGATGTGATTTTTCTGTTGTTCACGGAGGAACCAGGCAGGTAAAACCAAACCTGGTAAAATGGCTCCTGCTTTATTGGCAGGTATGCCTCAAGACTTACGCATAAGCAACATGATGAGTCTGTGTTTAGTATGCCAGAACTTAAGATCATGACATACCACAGAATGTCTGTCAATGCTGGAAAGAATTCTGATATGGTAAATGTACCTTGACCACAGTGATGCTTCCTTAAGTACCAAGTACAACTTGGCTAAAGCTTCTGTGTGAAACTCTGGCCTCTCTGAAACAAAGATCTCTTGATGCTGCCAGGGTGGGAACTCTTTCTCAGTCAGACTAACTGGCAGTGTGGACAACTCTTCCCTGTGAAGTGCTGTAAAGTTTATACGCAGGAAAGTGGTAATGAAAATTCAAGAACAGACGACCAATTCTTCAGATCATGTAAACTATGACCTCTATGCATTAGATGGAACATTCTAGTTTTTAGAAACCAGAAATGTGAAGGGGGGAATACACACACTCAATTTTCTAGAATGTTTTAAAACTGCATTGGCATGAGCTATATGCAAGTTCTGCTTTGGCTCTCTACAGATTGTGTTTCCCAGCTTCTGGGCAGCCCTGTTCCCTCTTTTAGCTGCCCAGTGTCTCCTTTTAACCCATAGATTTGGTGATTCATCTTCCTATTCAATTGCAAGAAGTCTAAACAAACTGAGATATGAGGAAGCACAGAGGATGCCTCAAAGTAAAGAGGAATTCTTAAGCCAATTAAAGCTGCTACCTTGTTAATTTTGTAAACACTGTAACACATAAGCGTTTTGAGTGAATAAGCAGCTAAAGATCTACTGGCCTAGCAAATAAATTGGAAACTCGATTTGATGGAGCTTCCATTTGGATTTTTCAACTTCTGAATGCTGCAACAAACTACTTCAAAACTTCAGTGCCTATTCTAGGAATCAATAGGTAAGATTATCATTGACTATGGTTTCTGTGTGTGCAGCAGAAACAACACAGAAGTTGGAAATAGAAGCGTCTCTGTTTGCAGAGTAATGTAAAGTTCATAGAAGTTCTTAATGGTTTCTGGTATAACTATATTCTCATTACAGGTCTAACCATCTTCCTAAGATGTTAATGCCCTGCTAGAATGATCTCCTAGACAGAAAAACAATGGTGAGAGGAGGATTGGAAGAAGCTCTGAGAGCTACGAGGATGCTGCACAGGGAATTTTAAGGATTCCAGAAAGTAGGACAGCCTTTGACATATAAAGTTTTGCCCACAAATGTTCAAGCGCCTGAGCTACAGGTATATGTTTATAGCGACCATAAATACTACTTTCATAACTCCATAATTATGTTCTGACCTACAGTTAATATTGTCTCTTCATGCTTATGTTCACCATATTCATTTGTTTCAGAAGACTTCTGAAGTACAGTAAGATATCCTGCATAGCCTTAAATGGGAGTTCATGGGAAAACTTGTCCTAAACTGATAAATATCTATATGGCAATTAACACTACGGAGATCCAATTCTGATGAGACTCTGTGCTCCGTACAGAAGCAAATAAAATAGGTGATATCTTGTTTGACTTCTAAGACTTAAAATAGAAAACGGATGTGCTTACTCATATGTTGAGAAGCTAGACTTAGCACCGTAGCTATACTATGAGACCCAACTGACTTGTTTAGGTTTTCTCTTCCTTGCTGTTCTAGCTGAAACTACAGGAGGAAGTGCATAGAGAAGCTGAACTGTGGTCCCTCAAGAGCTGGCATGTGAACCTGTTGATGTAAACCATGACTGCATATTTCTAATTTACAGCATGGATGCTATGTAAGAAAGCAAAGCCCATATGCTTGCAAAATGTGGGCAAACCAAATTAAATAGGATAACTGTCTACAGTGTCCTAGTGAACATAGTACATTAAAAAAAACATAATTCCATGCTAGTTTGTATCAGAACCAAGATAAACAGGCAACTTGCAAATTATTCAGGGGGTTAGCGGCGGGGTGGGGGGTGGCGGGGAGGGAAGCCATCAAAAGAAGTTTTGACTGTTAGGGAAATGTGTTATTGGTGTTACTTTTCTATGAAAAAGGATGCTAAATACATAGATTTAATAGTACACACTAATGATAAAATGACAGAATGAAACCTGAAGAATGTTGTAAGGGTGAAGGCCAAGTAAAAAGCTATTCTGTAGCTTGACAGAGTAACTGTCCCATCTTCTGGAGAAAAAAGGCATAATCAAATTTCATGCCTTTGAGATTATAGGACCAGCTGTGCTTAAATACTTGCAGAAATGTGACTTGGCTAATATTCCAGCGGAATGAATCTTCAGTTACCAACTGAACTGATATTGCTTATAGTCAAACAAGTCTGCATTTTCATAGTACTAGACTACCTGTAGACATTACTATGTTAAGTGTAACAACTCCTGTTCAGGTGAGTGCCTTCAAAACAGGGAGCTGATGAACATACATATAAGCTCTATTAACAAATATTGTCTCTAAAGAAGTGAAAAGCTATAAAAGTTTTTGCTGGCTGCCTTACTGTAATGTGCTTACTCTGTCAGTGTTCAATTTTTAACCAGGGCCATAAAAATTCTTAGGACTGGTGTAATAAAGTATAATGAATATCCTCATTTGCCTGCAAGCATCAAATATTTCTCCTTTGGTTTTAATCTCTTTAAAATAGCAAAATTCATGAGAAGAGGGAGTAAACGTTTCTGGCTTGAATTTCAGGACGCTAGCCACAACATGTTTTTGCACTAGTGTCATAGAAGAAGGAAAGCATATCTGCATTAAAGTTAGAGGGTGGATTTGGGCTATAATTTAATTTCCACAGCAGCATGTCCCAATCAGTTGGAAAGCTTGTAATTAACCTCTTCTTGGGAACCACAAATAAACAGAAATTGTTTGAGGAAACTTTGATTACTCAATGTGAACTGGATTTCCAGCTGGAGTGCCTGTTCCTCTGTTAAAGCAAGCAAGTATTTTTGGAAGTCTGCTCCCTCAATGATGCTTTCTACTCTATCAACCAATCTTACCACTCAAGGAATCTAATACAGCTGTGCCCTAGGTGTAATACTGTGCTAGTTTCTTGCGCTAAAAGCAAGTCCAGTTTGAAGTGCCAAGTTTGCAGGGTGTGCTTAAGTTGGTGGGGTTGAACTCCTCCCTCCTGGGAGCAGAGGAAAAAGTTTGCAAGTACTCAAAGGATAAACTTAACAGCTTTTCAGAATATGTTTCCCTCTTCCTTTCTATTAAGCAAACTAAATTAGCACACACAGCAGTAGAGTGGGGAGAAGATAAAGCATCTCTTTCAAATGTAATGTTTTCTCAAATACATGCTTGCTCTTTGAAAAGGAAGTAGAAGCCTGAGCTGATGGCTGCCTTAGAGCATGGTCATACCTGGGTATGAGTAGTTTCCTGTGTGGATGGTGCAGTGTCTCAAGGCTTCCTCTCATAAATGAGGAAAGTGTCTGTTCAGCCACTCTTCTTGTTTACTAAAAGCATATATAGCTGGTTTTTCAACTATTTTAACTTGCTAAAAGTTCCAGTTACGAGATGTTTGGAGAAACTTTCCTGTTTCTCATACTTTATACTACCTGGCCCCTATGGCAACTATAGAAGTACTCTAGCATGTTTTTGGAGAAGCACAGTCAAGGTTTTGCCTAAAACTGTCCTGTCAGAAGTAAAACTAATATCAGGTTTTTTGCAAGGACAAGCAAAGGAAGACTAATCTTGAGGTACTTCAATATGGAACTGCACAGTATTTCTACTAAAGCTTCTTGTCCATGCTATGGCTGCTTGAGATAATATAAGTTTACCTTAAGTTTGTCTAACATCCTTCCTCTCAAAGGGCAAAAAGCATTTTCTACTCAAGCCAACAAACAACAAAATAGGTTATTTCATCCAAAGCTGGACAAAGGCCTTCGTGTAAAGTCTGCTATACAGGAAAGACGATACACAAATACATGCAAAAAGCACTTAGAAGTTTGTTCCCTAGGCTTAACTTTCCAAGCACTCCTCACTTCTACCAACAGCTTAGTCTGGTCTTGTCAGAAGCTTATTCTTTTTCTAATTGCTGGCACAAAAGGCTCTTAAATCATGTTTTGACAGTTGAAACACTACATCTTCATAAATAAAAAGAACTGTCAATAGTGCTAGTGCAGAAGCAAAGGAACCAGATGCAGTACTAAAAGCTAGGGGAGGGGACAATGATACAAAAGTTAAGACAAGCATCTGCTTACAGTTTGATAGCAGCAATCTGTCTAAATCCAACCTAGAAAATCAGATCCTACTACAGCTGGCATAGAGATTATGAACATCTCTGGACAAAAAAAACTGTTTAGAAATAACAGTATTAGATCAAGAGGGTATTCTGTTCACTTCTGTCCTTTTCACTGTAAAAAAGAAAAAAACCAAACCAACCCACAACAATTTTCTGGTGTCTAAAGACTGAGCTAGCAAGCTTGCATTGTCTTCCAAGCTTGGAAGAACCTACTATAGTAAAATATAGTAGCTTTATTTTATATGTGGCATATTTCTCCCACCCTTACTTTGCACGTGGGCCTTTAGGTTGAGCCTTCCTCTACTTCACTGAAATCCTGTGTTGGAAGGGTGCATGCAGGATCTCACTTCTCTTCCAAGCTCAGATCTACCTCATTTCATCAGCACTAAATTAATATTTGGATAACACAGTCACAAAATGAGAATGCTTTTTGAAAGCTGCAACATGAAAAGTTTTAAAATGAACTGCACAGAAAGGCATGAACACCTAGAGTATGTCAGCATTAGCAATAAAAGACATTGTACAACCAACCATGACCCAACGCGTGTGTCAATACCTCACGGTATGAAAAGGAACGAGATATTGAGTTGCTTCTGGACCTGAAGACCAGCAATTTCCTTTGCAAGCAGCGGTGCCCAAGCACAGGCCGAAGGGGAAGGGATCAGATCCTACAGGGACCGAGGCCACCGGGCGCCGAGCTACTTCACCTGCCTTCTGTAAGCTGTCCTCGCTGCCG
>NW_009258951.1:207013-208770 GCF_000687185.1 Egretta garzetta
GGTCCCGCCGGGGCGAACGCCGGCTGGGCCGTGCCTGAGCTGCCGGAGACGGGCTGGCGCTTCTCTCACGCGTTGGGCAGGTCTGGCAGCGAATTCATCCCCTGGGGCTGCTTGACGGCAGGTCAGCCGTGCATTTGGGCGGCACCGGGGACCCGAGTGTTTTCTGTGTTCAGGCCCTTCTGCATGCCAAGGCCGGAGCTAACGGGACCAGCATCATGGAGAACGTTTAAAATAAATAGTGTGTTTTCCCTGAAAGAAGAGTGGCCTTCTTTGTACTGCAGAAATTTGGCCTTTGTGTAACAAAGCAGATTGTGGGGGAGAACATCTGGTTCGTTAGCACATCCTAGAAACCAGGCTCCTCTTTAATATGAGCATGACAAATTAACTCCTCCATTAACAATCAGCACAGCTAATACAAAGCATTAATAAGGCATGAGGAAAAATAAAAGCAGCAGTTGTAATCCAGGCTCAGAACAGGACCAGTTAATAATCGGGGTGCCATCAATGCATTCATGGCTCTGCTTGCCTCCAAATCAGCCACTGAACAAATGAGGAGAACATGAGCATTAATCAAGGTCATGTTTAATGCGTAAGGACAAGGCCCCTGCCAGTATAACCAATAAGAGAACTTAATAATAAAAATAGGTAGCATTTATTTCCCTGGCATGTGTGATCCATGTTCAGTTCCACACCATCAGTTGAAAAGTATATGAGCAGATCATCTTGAATCTGGGCAGAGCACCAGGGGTACACTATGCTAATATCTGTCTTTTATTAAGAGTCCTTCCTAGGTTTTAGATAGGCTGTGTAATTGCATGCTCTTTAAGGAAGAGGGACTAAAGGTCACCGAGGAGAAGAGACTGACGGGGAGAAAAGGCGAGCGAGAAAAAAAACAGACCTGAAGAAGGTGGAAACAAATGGTCATGTGTGAGGAAAGAGCCTGCCAGGTGGAAGTATGGCATGCTGGTTTACACAAGACATAAGGAAATCAATCCTGCCCCTGCTCAGGCTCCTCAGAGGTGGAAGAGCCAGCAACTAAATGGATCTTGCAGTATTGAAGGGCTTCTCTAACACAGGGGTAGGAGCATTTCCAGAATTTAGAGTTGGGACCTTTGTGTTTTCTGGCCAAATCTCAGAGTTCCCAAATTCATATTGCTGTGCAGGGAAGCATGGGCCTGGCACCTCTCATTTTTGAACTCCTGTAAATCACAAAAGGGCTCGTGGCTGAAGTGTGAAGTTCTTGTGACTGCTCCAGGTGTGAGCAGCAGTGGAACATGTGACACCATAACTCAGAGAGTGACAGAAGCCCTGGGATCTCTCTCTTCTCAAAATCCTTTGGCTGCATTAACACAAATGGCACCCTTGAGCACAGCGGTTTTCCAAACCACTTGCAAGAAAGTTGCTGCAAGTCTCACTATCCCTTGGGGCCACTTTTACTGAAAACCTCACCTTGGCTTTCACATCTTTGGCAGGTGCGACAGTTTCTGAGCTGCCATTGCAGATAAGAAGATGCCTCCAGCCTGCTTTCTGCTTCCCCAGAAGCTTTTCTCTCAAGGTGCAGATAAAGGAGCTGGTGTGTTTCTCCAGATTGGCATAACTGGGAGATGGTTTCATAAGCTGGGGCTTCATCCCACCCCACACTTGATGGAAGGGGTTGTACAGCTGCCTATTTGCCACCACCCAGACACACACACATCGCTCCTGGACTGGCCAAGGTGTAAGATGAGAGTCCAGCAAGCAGCGCAGTCTGCATTTTG
>NW_009258951.1:208841-211430 GCF_000687185.1 Egretta garzetta
GAAGCTGGGGGGTCAGAAGCCTGAAAGGAGAGAGAATAAATGGATGAAGCACAGTAAAAGCATACACAGATGAGGAGTGGAACTGCATCCAGGAGTGTGTTAGCATTTAGGCAGCCTAGATTACCCCTAGAGCTACTGGCCATTTGGTCACGTGCAGATGCACCTGCTCCTGCTCTAACATGGCCACGGTGGCAGCAGTTGATTTCGTTTTGCTTTGTGGTGTTGGGAAGTAACATTATTACAGACACTTTACGAATCAGATCCTAATCCTGGTGGCTAAATCTAGCCTAGTGTATGATTTCTGAATATAATGTGTATTATGTGAGTTATTGGTAAGGTCCTATGTTGTCTTAACAAACCTCTTTTCACAAGAGTTTTTGATTTAAACCACCATATTTATGAAAGGCGAGGAAAAAGATAAGAAACACAGAAGTACCCGCTTTCACTGTCGGCCCTCTGCTTGGTGAGGCTGGGTGGTAATTTTCTTGCCAATGACACATCAGAATTGGGACTTTAGGAGGGGGAGAACCAGCTCCAGAATCGTGTCCCGGGGCACCAGAAGGTGCATACCTACAAGGGGTGAAGCTGGTGCTGCCGGCCTGGCAGGCAGGAGGCAGACCCAGGCAGGGTGCAGATGCCGGCAGGGTGAGCAGCTGGAGGCACAGGGCGCTCAAGAGCTTGAATAACCAGATGCTGAACTCAGTGTGATGGAAGCTGTAGGACAGGAGGGGTGTCATGGTGCTGTTAATCACACCTTTCCCAGTCTCTGTCCCTTACAGGTGACTTTGCAGCCTCGTGCCTTCACTTCTGACTAAGAAAAACCATTTTCTCAAAAGTCTCTGGGGCTCTACAACCCCACTGCTTGGGGAGATTACTCTGGATTTACAGTTTCATTTCTCAGGAAATGCAGGGCAATAAGGTGAATTATCTGCTGCCTAAAAGGGACCTGGATTGCAGAATCACAAGGGGAAGAGATGGGGTGAGTCAAGAGATAATGCCAACATTAAAAGATAAAATGGATTAACATCTCCCTGCACGCAGAAAGCTGCATGGGTGGAGTAAGAGGTTGCAATAGCAGTTTAAAAGGGGACGAGACAGCTGGGCATCCTCGTATTTTTCTCTTAAAAATAAGGAAATCCATCCCAAAAGCTGAGCTTAGCTCATGCTATCCTCTGAAGTCCACATGAGTCAGCCAGGCTGGCTGTCCACAGTCGGGAGGTGTCAGGACAGCCTGACTAACAGACCCTGCTGGCTGACCTACATGGGGCTGTAACGCAGCTGATTTTCACCTGCACACTCCAGCAAGAGGTTGCAAGAATGATCCATGGGAAATAGCTCACAATCATAAATCTCTATTTCTATTTCAGCCTGGGATTTCAGCTTTAACGACTCTTGAGACAAATGAGGCCACACGCTGCTTGCCCAAGGCCACTGTTCCAGCGTGTCTGTGGGGTGACACAAACCGTGGTGGAGGGCTTGTTTAGGATGTGATTAAAGAGATGATTCTCCCTCCCGGTGAAGATAAGATCTGAGCATGGCTTAAGTAAATTACTGAATGGCTTGTTATAGCCCTGGCTGAGTTCCCTTGCTGCGCGAGGCCTTGTTTTTTTACATCCAATTTGCTGTGAAGCCCAGAGTGTCACAACAGCATCCCAACACCTGCATCTCTGCACTCGTCTGACACCCCTTCTCTGGAAGATGGGACCCTGGGGACCCGCTGCGGATGGCTCTGAGGCGAGGCTAAGCCCCATCAGTTTTCCTAATAGTTTCTGATGTTCATGCCTTGAAAGCTCCCCCGTCCTGACGATGCCAGTCCGTGGCTTGATCTTCAGGGACTAGCTGACTGAAAGCCAGAAGCACTTTGCTCTTGGCTGAAGGATTTTTAACAGAAGTACGCTTTATTCACAGTATGGCACAGATGAGCATACAGACCTCAGGAAGGGCAACAACCCCAAAAGCCCTCTTGTTCCCACCCCTGCTCTCTACCCCCTAAAGAGTCTTTTGGCTGTGTCCTGGAGAGGATCTCAACCCCTCTAGCTCCCTCCCTGCTCCACCACATCACAGGCTGAGCTCTGCCCTTTGGTTTGTCGTTGGTATGGGCCGCTCTTCTATGGAGTTTAACATCGCTTCTAGCACCTTGTGATCTTTCACCCCATGTCTTGGCATTTTCCCATTCCGGGAGACTGGCTGGAGGCTGGTAGCCTCCATCCTCCTGCCCCATGGAACTGTTCAATCCTTTCTTGCCATTAATAGCCCTGCTTCAGCCTCTTGGGCATCGCCCAGTTCTTGCCATAAAACAAAAGATTGAATTCCCTCTGAAGGCTGTAGCATACGCAAGGACTTGAAAGAGGAATGGGACCTGTTTGTGTGAAGCAGGCCCGAGCGGCCATCCCGCCAGCACAGAACACGCTAAAACGTGGCCTTGCAATGGTGGCCCTTTGCACTGCTCATTTTGGAGTGCGAAATCCCCGCGATGCTGCCGCAGCACCTCGTGTCCCCCAAAGAGAAGCAGAAACGTCGCGTGCTTGTAGTTAAACAGCTGCTCGGGGCGCGGGGAGGCCGCATTTGCGCTGCGGCCTGCAGTGCAAT
>NW_009258951.1:211856-223978 GCF_000687185.1 Egretta garzetta
GGGCCAGGGGGCCTGGCTGCCCCGTGCCCTGCGGCCGCCTCGTCCCGTGTGGTCTGCGTGCCGCTTCCTGCCGTGAGACCCCCTCAGGCTCCTTAGAAAGGCTGCAGCAGGGCGTGATGGGGGGAGAAGACACGTTTATCCCCGTGTGTGGGTTATTGTAACCGCTGGGCAAGCTCCGTTAAAGTGTCTTCCGTTTGTATTTCAGTCACTTCTCACCGGGGTAAGTCGGCTGTGGAAAGGGCAGCGAGGTAGTCCCGGTGATGCGGTTGTGCAGACAGGTTGCATTTGTAACGTTGTTAACTTGGAAAGGCGCAAAGAATTGGCATTCATTTCCTAGCAGGGCATGGTACAGCTAACCAGTCTTTTGTAACCTTATACACCGGTGTGTGTTTTTATTACCCGTGAGGGAGGACGATGGCTTGGGAACCGTGAAATCTGGATTTCATTCCCAGCTCAGTCACTTTGTGCAGTCTCCTGAGAAAATTGCCTGTTCTCTGTGTCTGTTCCCTTTTGTGAGTGCGGAGAGTAGTACTGATGTACCCTCAGGTGTGTTAGGAAGCTACATGGAGAGTTATTGTATTGCAGGGATTTCTCAGTCGAAACTGGGGTACTATTCAGCCAGGCTGCACACATGTGCCTTTGATGAAAAGAATCCCAAAGAGACTTCGTGCTGAGAGCCGAGAAATCTTTGTGTGGAGAGTGCAAAAGACTGCCTGCTCGGGTCAAGTTTGTTTGTACCTGCAGGTGTAATGGAATGCAGTAAAGTGTACTTTTAGAAGTTGACTAATAGAGGAAGCTGGTGGTTTTGCCTTCACAAGTCTTAATTTGGTTAGGCATGGCAAAACAGTGCCAACACCTGTGTGAGTGTACCACCCCCACGAGGGCAGATGTGGTCCCAGTGGTCACACAGAATGAGACAGGTTCTCTGGTGTCTGGTTTTCTTCACTAGAGTAAAGGTTACATGCTATACTTGAGAATTATCCCATGCAAACATAACACAACACCACACCCCCACCCCCATCTGCTCAGTTCTTCAGTTTGGTGTCTGAATAATATGCTTTGGAAGTTTTTTCTTAGTTGTTTGTAAACAAATAACTTACTTTGTTGAACTTGTTAATAAATAGTGGTTTACATTTAAAAAGCAACATGGTGGTGGTGAGAGACAACACACACACCAGAAATGTCAGGCCACAGCTGAAGACAAAGACCTCTCTTTTCAGGGACTTAAATAGCACCTTTGTAGAAAGGGTATTTTTATCACTTCAGTTTTCCAGATAACTGAAAACACTTTAACTGTACAATGTTGACTCATAAACTACTTACAGGCCACAGTTCTTTTTGCCTTTTAGGCTAAGAAAGCAACAGGAATTATGTACGCATGCTTTATCTGTAGCCGATGTCAAAGGAGAAGGTACGATGTGTGGGCCTACAAAGTGGATCAGTTCTTCAAAGAGAATTAAATTAGTTGCTGTTTTGAAGCTGTGTAATGAGGAAGGAGGAAGTCTTATCTGGCCTCTAATAGACATTATAATAAACATCTTTGTGGTTGGCATTATTTGGCAGCATATGTAGAAGGAAAAGTCTGAAAACAGCATGGAATCTAAACTCCTTACCTATTAGCAGGAGTAGATCCTTTTAGGGAAGTGACCAGACAGTCTGCAAAAAGTTTGTTTAGATACTGTGTGAATTGTTTTGTTTCCCAGATAAATTGGCATTCGAACCTGCTGGGTTCCTGGCCTGCCCTCTGAATGCTGAAGAAAAACCTGGCTCTGCTCACACCAAAAAGTTACTATGCTGGGTGTACCTTCTGATCCACTGCCAGACAGAATTCAGCAGAGGAGAAAGGATGTATTAATGTCATGTTCTTTTATTGACAGATTGAAAACCTAGAATGGCAGGAGAACAGAAACCGTCCTGCAATCTTCTAGAGCAGTTTATTTTGCTAGCCAAAGGTACAAGTGGCTCAGCTCTGACTGCTCTTATAAATCAAGTGCTGGAGGCTCCTGGTGTTTATGTCTTCGGAGAGCTACTGGAGCTAACAAATGTGCAAGAGGTAAGCGATGAGTTTCTACCCTAATGCCCCTTCTGCACTCTCAGTATAAGGGATCCCCAGAAGTTTCCACAGACAGCCTGTGCATGAAATTTCTGTGCCCCGATGGGCCTGGTGCGACTTAACCTTGGTTCTGAGATGTTTGTGTATGAGAGATCGATGTTGCTTTTGCCTGTATATGTTAGATGTTAAAAAATACCTGTATAAAGCTTTGCTACCCTGATGTGATTGCTAATACAGCAAAAACCTGGCAGCAGCCCAGTAACAATTTTAAGAAGGCACCTAGTCAGCCAACAACGAAATAATCCCTTTCTACTCCTCAATTGTCCTGGAAAGCATAACTTCAGTGCTCTCCAAAAGTCTTCATGAACAGATGTCCAGTGTATCAGGCCTGGGTGGTAACCAAATCCAAACCATTTCAAACCAAGGTGGAAAGTAAGTTCCAGAGCTTTTCCTGAGAAAGCCTTGCCAGCACTCCCCTCTACTACAAAGAGGGAATCTACGTTGAGTGTCTCTGCAGCTGGGTAATGTGGCGTACAGCAAGTTTGGCTTTCCAAATGGGCTCTTAGATATGCCAAAAAATGCCTCTATTCAGCATCAAATCACAAGTATGGGGTTTTTTTCCTGGATCTGCATGCAGCAAATGGTATTACAAAAACCCCACTCAATAAAAATCACTGCTTGGTGCTGCCGTTATTCCTGCCAAGTGTTTGCATGTGAGAGGAGTGTTATTACTTTCAAATGCACTCAACTTAAAATGTTCTAGCTTTGAAGTTTTTCTGGCTCTGCAGGTAAGCTGTCTTAGCTTTCCCAGTAATAGCAAGGATGCTTAACCAACCAACACCATTGCCTGCTCGCTTGTCACATGATGAGAAGAGCTAGCCCTGTAGGATGTCAGCTGAAATTAAGAGTCGCCTTTTTCTTTTACTTCCTAAGGTGCTGCACAAAGCAGTTGACAGTCCAAACTGTAGTTAAGTTCTAATGCATAGAAATGGCTAGATCATCTTGACTCTGAAACTGCCAAACGTTGCTGCTGCTCACAAGGCCTTAGAAAGGGTCCAGCTCTTTAAGATCGGGACATAATTGCTTTTCTGGGTACTGCTTGTCCGTCGTAGACTTAAAGCATTCTCTGGAGAAGTTGCCTATCAGCATTGTGTCGGCTGTTAACCATGTTACATGGGATTTCTTTTGTTTTCTTCCCATCCAGCTTGCTGAAGGGTCTAATGCTGCTTATTTCCAGTTGCTGAACTTGTTTGCGTACGGAACATATCCAGACTATGTAGGTAAGAGACTGCCATCTGTTTGCAGAGTAGGAGACTGGATTGCCCTTTAGGATTGCCAGAGGCAGTTCTTTGCTTTCTGTGGTACCTGGTGTAGTGTGGCGGGGTGAAAATGTCCAAGAACAAAATTTGCTTGGGAGGAGAGTTGTTCATAGGGGGTCTCTGGGTCACATGCGCTTTTTTAATTGCTAAAATGTGGAGGAAGGGCTAGAGGTGATGGTCTTTTACTGGTTTGGATTGGACTGCAGCACTGGTTTGCATTGGCCTGTAGCAGTATTCACAGGCCACTTACCTCTGCAGAGTGCAATTTCAGACATCTGTTTTGAAATTTAGATGACACCGCTTATGGAAGCTGCAGAAAACTTAGACAAAATTGTTCTGCATTATTTATAAAAACCTGTATGGTTTATGGGATAACGTTTTATTCTGTGAGGGCATTGCTGAAACAAAATGAAGCATTTCTTAGTTGGAATACAAATCGAAATAATGACTTTTATACAGCTTCAGAATGACTATGTGTGAATCATCTTAGTATCTGTTGGGATGTGCTTTTATCTCTGGTGCTTAGGCGCTTCCATTCTGATACAATTTAATGCTTCATTTGTGGGTAGCAGCCTAATCCAGACCATTACAGAGTATGACAAATAATTCTGTCATAGTGCTGGCTATCACTGTGGTGGATGAGCTATCTAGTTCCTGTAAGGAGAAGTGACATCTGTAAATGCAAGGACTGGAAATTCCAGTGGCTGTGGAGCAACACGAGCCTCATGAATTTTGTGACTGATTAGAGGATGTGTTTGCTGTGCATGGGTCTTGTGTCCCAGCATGTGACAGTGCAGTTCATTCTTCCTTTTCTAGTGAAGAAAGAGGAGTGAAAAGTAGTCAAAATGTAGAGAGCATTGAATGAGGTGGGATGGATGGGAGAGCTTGAGTGGCCCTGAAACGCTAATTTCCATTAGAGCAGATATTTTAAAGAGTTTCTTTGCTTTGGAAAGCTGCCAGTTTCCATTCTGGTTTTAAATATTCATGAGGCACATGAATATAATGCAATGCCAGTGAGGCCATGTAAGTATCTAGATTAATAATTTCTCCTCTCTTCCTCAGCCTGGTACTTTACACTTTCAACCCTAAATTCTGCAGCTCTCCAGAGAAATAAAACCAGCTGTATTTACAACCAGATCGGCAAAGGGGGAAGATTTTATTCTGTCAGCTCGTTAATGAAATAAAAATGACTTGGTGGTAGAAACAAAGCACTGACCAACTGTTTTGGCAGGACACCACTTGTGTAGATGTGAATTATGTTCTAATTCCAAAACCAGAATTATTAAATAAGCAGAGAAGAGTGGAATTGCCAACTTTGTTTTTTAACTTTTCCCCTCTCTCTCTGGGTTCAGCCTTTCAGGGTTTAGTGTGGTGTAGCTAGCCTGAAGTTCTGTAGCCTGGATTATGTGATTCTTGAAGGAAAGTCCTGAATCTTGTCTTTTTAACATTAACAGCAAACAGAGATAACCTGCCTGAATTAACAGCGACTCAGAAAAACAAGCTGAAACACTTGACAATTGTAAGCCTGGCTTCCAGAATGAAGGTAAAGTACACTGTGTATGATAGCAGTCATCTGTTTGTTTGGTTTTGTTTTTGAAAATGACATCCAATTCCATAGCATTGAAGTTGTATCAGGTTTCATGAGTACTCTCAAAAATTCCTGCAGCTAGGAAAGTACCTGTAACGTACAGCATTCTCTCGGGGTGCGTTTGGGTCATTAACTTAGTGGACTTTGATGGATGAGATGTGGGTGTGTCTGAACTGCCATGCAAATTGGTCAGTAAGAGCTGTGACACTTTGTATGGCTTCTTTCACTGCTGGAGATGTGGAATCATTCTTAAAACAGGTAACTTCTTGTTCTAAGCAACACTCTTCTGTAATCCCATTACCTTTCTTCTTTCAGAACATGCTATGCCAAAGCTTCAGGAATTACCAGAGTTGTGTCAGAATATTATGTAGCCTAGTGGCAGGCATTTGTTCTGCCACAGTCAGTCACTGCTGTACTTGCAGGTTAAAGTGTAGGATACAATAAACATTTGGGTCTTGACCTGCTGTGACTTAGCTGTTCATTTTGGCTCTAGAGCTGTTAACTTATTCTTGGACTTGCTGTTTTTAGTGCATTCCCTATTCTGTGTTGCTGAAGGACCTGGATATGAGGAATCTGAGGGAGTTGGAAGATCTGATTATTGAAGCAGTTTATACAGATATTATCCAGGGGAAGTTGGATCAACGAAATCAGGTGCTAGAAGTGGATTTTTGTATCGGCAGAGACATTCAGAAGAAGGACATCAGTAACATTGTCAAAACACTCCAGGAATGGTGAGGCAGTCTCTCCACCTTCTTTGCTCCTTGTATGTAGCTTGTCTTGTCTTTTTCTTATTCCTCAAAGTTTCAAGTGCTGGCTCAATTTCAGCATGTTCCATTAATCAGGAATATTATGCTGTAAGGAAGCACTTGAAGGAGGAGTCTGGGCAAGTTTTTGAAGATCCCATCTAGGGTTCAATTTGTGTTATATATCAAGCCAAACTACACTGGGTCATGAGATTCTGCTCTCGCTTGTAGCTTTTACATGGCAGAACCCTAGTGAGGAGTCAAGGGTCTTCTCAAACAGACATGCCAAACTGGACTCATGGTCTTATGGTAGGAGATACTCCCCTTTCTGCTGTTACACTTGATAACAAAACCAGAACTGTCCATTACTTTTCAGCCTTTTTCACTGTGATGAGAACCTCATGGGCAAATTCTAGGGAATCACAGTTCTTTGGAGGGGATGTCTCTTTGAGTTTGAAGTTTCATATGCCTTTGTTTGCCATCTCTTTGTTCCTGCAAATGCAGGCTGCATGCAACCGTACTGGGACTGTGGTACTATCTTTTTGTACCTTTGCCAGGAAGCTGCTTCTCATCTTTTTGTGGGATTCCCTTCCTGTGGCAGGTTCTGAGCTGACTGGGAATTGCATCCTAGTTGCTATGGTAATGGGTGCATGAAAAGTAATTAAACTGCTGTGCAAATATGCTGTCCTGAGGTGGGGGCAGGCTTTTTGCTTCTCTACTCCAACTCCCTGAATCCCATCTCAGTGGGAGGGCTCTGGCAGCTTCCAGGACCTTACAGCATTGTTTGGAAGGTAACAATGAACCCACTGCCAATTCCCTTTTGTCCTCTCCAGTTACAAGTTTTGTGTTGGAGGAGTGCTCTTGTCTTTTGAACACTTAACAGGCAGGGGTATTCTCTCAATCTGACTTTTTTGTTTAATTTTAAAATTTTACTTACTTTTGAGAAATGTGTTGCATCCCTGTTTAAGCAGTAATACCTTTTGAAAAGGAAGTTGAAATTGCATTGAACCTGCACATGCTTTTTGGGCAGGTAAGAGGAATATGGACTCTTTAAAGAATGCTGTGAAATACATTGAATAAATAGCAAAGCTTTCTCCTGCCAGCTTTTTGGAACTTTAAGCAGGAAGTTAATAATCTCCTAAACTTTTAGGCAAGCTTGACTTTTAAGGTTGCTGATTGAGCTGCTCCAGAGAGAACTTGTAAACACTGTTTGACATTGTTTGTGTCTTGCAGGTGTGATGGTTGTGAAGCAGTTCTTTTAGGAATTGAGCAGCAAGTACTTAGAGCCAACCAATACAAAGAGAACCATCACCGAACTCAGCAGCAGGTAGAGATGGAGGTGAGTACAGAGTCACTTCAGATTGCTCTATGCTTTTTGATAAATGTTTGCTTACTGAAGAAAATAATCTGGTAACACCTGGTTAATGGTCGTGGCTTCCCTGATAGTAGGCTAGCAATCATGCAAATCAGATGCGCTGGTTTGGGGTAGGAAGAAAACACATCTGCTTCCATGTGCTAGTAACACTGCAAACATCAAATTTGCCCACTCCGAGCAGGTTGGAATTTTTCTTTATGAAAATACGCTAGGTGGGCGCACTAGCTATAGTTTCCGGAGTTGACTTGTTAGGAAAAGTGTGCTTTTAACACACAGCTTGGATGCAATTCTGTTCCTTTTGTGCAAGGCAGGAAGGAAGGAAAAAGCAGTTCACTTTGTTTTAAACCTGAAAGTGTAATTAGCAAAAGTCTCTCGAGTCTCATTGCTTTTGCAAAAAGTGCCTCAGCAGCTTCCTTTGGGGTTTTTCTCTTGGGGTCGAGCCGAGCACCCAGACAGGGCTCTCTGACACGCTGTCTCCAGCAGTGTGACCTGGGAGCACTCCTGCCTCTGTTGCATGTGCAGCCAGGCGGCAGATGGCAGCACGGGCACGCGATTTTAGCCCCTGACGATGTGTATTCACTTACGAGAACAAATCTTGGCTAATACAGCTGTAAAGGTGAAAATGGTCCTCCTGAGACACTTGCTCAGGGTTTATTTCTTGCAGAGCGCTGCATCCCTGCAGGTTTATGTTTGCCTTCTGAAGCAACATATGCTTGGCGGCTTGATTGGCATCTACAGTGCATTTGGTTTGCCAGATGCCTTTGGCCTGGAGTTGGCACACCTGACTCCCAAACTCATTCTCGCCTGTGGGATTTTTCTTAAGGCTTGCTTATTGTATTTCTGGTGAGCCCTACAGGGTTCCAGGGGACAGAGTACGGTGCCTGGTGCTGTATCTCTCCTTTTCAGCCAGAGTAGCAGAAACACTACTGCTGCCTCGCATGAAACCAATTTCTGTTCCTGCTTCTAGCAAATAACTGTGGCTCAGACAGCCGGCTAGGCCAAATGGCATTTTCCCTTGTCAAGCGCTGTCCTAAGTGTAAGTTTGTTTCTTTCACAGTCTCCTTTGTCCTTCCTGCTTCTGGCCAGCATAATGGTAGGGTGGCTGTCTTCTGCACCAAGGCAGTAGTAGGTCCCTCCCGCCAGCCAGCTAGAAAGGTGGTACAATATTGTGCCATTGTCTCTTCGGGGGGAAAAAAGTAATCTCTAATTATTCTGTATTGGACCCAGACTGGAAATATTAACAACTGGCTGTAAGTGAGGATGAAACATTACCCTTAATAAATGCAAGTGCAGAGCACGTTTCTGGCGGGAGAGTTTATTTTATAATCTCCGCTCTACACTGCAGGGGTTTTCAATATGTTTATGGACAGAGTTTCTACTGCAAGGGGAGGAAGGAGCAGGTGCTGATTCACTGTCTCTTCTTGGCCAGGTCACAAACATAAAGAAAACATTAAAAGCTACAGCTTCGTCGTCGGCACAGGAGATGGAACAGCAGCTGGTAGAGCGAGAGTGCCCTCCACACACAGAACAAAGGCAGCCCACAAAGAAGATGTCCAAAGTCAAAGGGCTAGTCTCCAGCCGTCACTAGAACATACCATCTAAATGTCATTCAGCTAGGAATGACAACAGGAGGAGCAAAAAAGGGCCTGCGTCTCCTTTTTCAGTGGGTTCTGGGCCAGTCCCTTCGAGGCTGGCAAATAAAAGCCCTGTTTGAATACAGCAACCAGTTAGCAGCACCTGGCTAAGTTACACTGTGCAGCCCCTATTAATTTCCAGGAGGTCCCTGTTCTGGTCCTGTAAAGAGGGACTTCTAAAGAGAGGGACTAACCAAAAGGAGCAGGAGGGAAAAAAAAAATATCTGTGGACAATTTTGCTCCCTCCCAGCCAGTCTTATTGCTGCTTAACCTTGAGGAAGCTGCTGTACTAAATCAGATCTTGGGAGAACTTCTGTAGCAAGTGTCTGAATCCCAGGGTTGAAGTGTGGCTACCAAAGCCAGGCTGGGAGTGAGGAAGCCATCAACACAGATCTTTTCATTCCCAAAGGGAGCACAGAAAGGTTTCTAGGCCAGGAACTGCTTTGCATGGAAGTCTTCAGCCTTTCTGCTACCCCTGTCTATTTTAAACTGGGGTGAAATTCACACTACCTCTCTCTATGAAGATGAGATCCAGTGCTGGGCTGTTTACTTAACTGTCTGTTTACTGCCCTTACTAAGCCCTTTAATCTCTCACAGATTTAAAGCACTGTTATGCATCTCTGAGGCATCAATACAATAAGGAGGAAGCAGGCTGCTCTTTTAAGCCTTCCTTCTTGCAGGTGGTTAGGGGCATACTAGAAACTGTTCCTTCTGAATGTGATGTGACCTCCCAGAGCTGTTTGTGAGTTGTTTCCCCCACTGATACCTTCAAAGGGTAATGCATTTGCTCTTCCTTGGATGCTAGCGACAGAGGTCTGCATGGGAGAAGAGCCCATTTAGCATTGTGGCAGGCTGGTGGCCCAGGACCCACTGGCAGGGGTCGCAGCAGCATCCCCTTGCTGAAGCAATGGACTTGACTAGTCTTTCTGAATTTTGAACACTTTCAGGTTGTATTTTCCTCCCTTTTTTGTACATTGTTGTGATTCTAAAGCATTTCAGCCTTTGTGTTGTGGGGTTTTTTTTATTTGTTACAGACTAACTTCAGGTGATTTGCACCTAGTTCGGCAAGGTGTGGGTTTTTTTTTTAAGGGGGAGGATGGGGTTGGCATTGAAACAACAATTCACAAAAAAGCACATTTTAGAAAAAAAAATTAAAAATGCTGATTTAATGTCAGAGTCTGGAGTCTTAGCTTTGAGGCCGCTTTAGGCTTGTAGTCCAACAGCACTTGTTCACTTGAGCATTTACGTGATTCCTGGTGTCCTGAGAAGGTCTGACTAATTTCCCTGATGCATCCGGGAGGCAGGGAAGTGCTCTTCCCATTTTGTCAGTAGTTCATCTTTGTCCAAATTTGTTCAGAAGGATCTGCAGCAAAGCCAATACCTGAGCCCAATGTCCTGAGCCTAAACACCTGCAATGCCTGATTGTGGAAGATTTGTAGTTGTGCTCTGTCTTGGGCTAGTCGATTCCTTCCTCTGGGTCTAGCAGAGTACCGCTTTGTAGTTTGGCCACTGTATTTCACTCCATGCTGTAAAGAGAAGGGCTTTCTGCGAGCAGGCAGGGGAGCTGTTCAAACAGAGGACTGTGACAATGCTCCAGTCCTGCAGCCAGCTGTCACCTGCGCTTACTTCTGCAATGCACGTGCCTTCCTCTTATTGCTATCAGAATTCTTTGCCATCTGCGTGTTTTCAGTCCTCAGTCACGGGACTTGTAGACTTGTGAAAGTAAATTCCTCTCCTTTTCTTCTCCTGCAGTGCAGGCACACGGTGTTTAATCTTGAGAGGTGGATCTACATACCTCCCATCCAGCTGCCTCTGGGTCAAGTCCCTTAGTTTCTGATTCTTTGCCAGCTTTCTTTCCCCCCTAGAAATGCTAGCCAAAAAATTCCCAGTGAAGGATGTTAAGTGAATAAGCCCAGAGCATGAAGCCTTCCCTGTATCTCAAAGGAACTGTTTCCCAAACCGTGGCAGTACTAGTTTCTGTGCTAGCTTCTCCCACTGTTCAGCTGACAGCTTCTCAGGAGGTGTAGGTGGACTTTGTGTACCCAAGTATAACAGATCCGTGTGATGGAGATGGACTGAGTCTGTTTCTGGCTTCCTGCGTGCGCAGCTGCATTGTACTGGTCATCCAGTTCCTCACTAGATTTGACTAGTGAGGAGAGGTTCTGTGGTCCTCACTAGCTGTTTTCTTTCCTTCCCATTTTTAATATCAGTCCCACAAAAAGGCAGGAGGAATACAAATGCCTTTGGAAATCACTTTAACTCCTCAGCAAGCCGCAGTCTGCTGGGGAAATAGATGTGAATTTGGCATCCTTGGTGTTTATTCCCAGTCAGTTACAGGAGTCACATTAGTTTGCTGAAGCTTCTTCAGTGTGGTGGAAGTTTTTGAGTTTGTTCTTATGTTTTTGCAGTTCTCAAAGCCTGGCTGGGGGTGAGGATCTTATTTATCCTTCGGTATATGTTGCCTTTGATCAGCAAAGAAACAAGGGAGGAAATAGCGCTTTGAATAAAGAGCTGTCCCTTGCTTGACGGCAAGAGAGGACAGAGAAGGGAATGGGGTATTGGAGGGAACTGAGCTGTTTGCATGTTTGGCTTTCCTGGTGTGCCAGCGATACGCTTGGTGCTGCAAAAGGAGGGGGGTGTCTTTGCAATGAGCCCAGTCTGAGATGAGTCATTAACGAATGACATGCACAGAGTACCTGGGGGAGGCAAACAGCTCTGCAGCAGCTGGTTAATGAATCTGGCTTGAAGTAAAGAGTTAGAAGCTATTCCAGGAATGAAGCAGAAGGCGTAGTTGTTAACAGGGAAGGATGCAGGAGGTGCTATGAGAAGGACAACGGATAAAGACTGCATTGGCTCCCTGTGACTGCAGGGCAGGCAGCAACTCGGAGCAGGGTTGTGTGAATCAGGGGCTGATGGGGGCTGAATTGCTGACAGTTTTGACTGAGGAGTGCCTGGGGAGCTTAATTGTGCAACGGGGACAAGAGGGAGATGGAAGCAAAGGTGGATTTGATGCAAACTCCCATGTGTTGCATGTGCCTGCTGGAGGCAGCTAACACAGCACTGCTGGACACTGCTCCCTGACGTGGCGAGAGCATCCTGCCCTACTTCATTTTATGGCAGCAATGGGCTGCTCCAGCTGCAGCTCACTTTAAGATTGCAGCAGGACAGAGTTTGAGCCATTGAGCTTCTGTTTGCCTCTTCCACCCGCAGGGAGACAAAGTAGATGGAGCTGCCTTCCCTCTGCTCTTCAGGGCTTTATTGTCTAGCTTCGCATTCTGCAGCTCCACTTGTACTAGTGCTTGTTTAATATGGAATTGAGCACTGAGCTGGAAAATGGAAGAGAGGATCTCGGCTGATTGCAGTGCTGGTAGACTGCCCTAGCCCTAAAGCTGTGCCTTGTGCTAACAAAT
>NW_009258951.1:224208-232193 GCF_000687185.1 Egretta garzetta
AGCGAACATCAGGCAATTCTGGAACATGATAAAGCAATGCTGATGTCAATCCTTTTATGGAAAAAAAAGTTTTGGCTCAAAATCTATTATTCTTTTACTTCCTTCCTCACCTCCTTAGATAAGTTGAATGCTAGCTTAGTCTTCTGGTGAGAGCAGGAGGGAAAACCAGTGATGCTGACAGACCCTTCTGTGTTCAGATTTGAGACCCATCCTGCAGTCAGTCTTGTGCAGACTTCTGAAATCCCATGGGTGCTTGTGGAGCTGCATGCAGGCTTGCAGGTCTGTTTCTCCCTGGATTGGGTATAGGAGTAGGATCCGCAGAGCCGATCTCTGGAGTGAAGCTGGGGAAAGTGAAGCTTTTATTCCCATAGAAGAGAGTGGTGGTAAGAGATGGCCATTCTCCCATCAGCACTGCAAAGTGAATTTTGCTGAACAGCTTTCTGTTCCTGGAAGAATGGAAAATGATACAGAACCCGGTGGGTGGTTTTGGTTTTGCTTTTAGTGTCCTGCTCATCCTTTGAGGGGAAAGTGCATCGGTCCATGTGTGCAAAAAGGAAGTTTGGCTTATTAATTGGGGGTGAGGCAGAAGTGAGAGTGCCATGAACTTTGATAGCTGTATTAGAAGTAACAAATCACATGGGTAAATCGCCTTTTCCTAAACTTTCATTTCTGTACAGGTTTATATGAGTGCATCTTATTTTTGTGTAATCTCAGGGAGAGTAACCTGGGGCATCAAGAAAGGTAAATTAACGTTTACACTGATCTCAGTTCCTACTTGTAACCTCAACCTTGTATTTTTATTACGGAATTTTAACCTGACAGTCCGATCAAATTTCTCGGCAGAGGTTTTAGAAATATGTCATTGTTTCACTCTGCTCTGTGGCAAAGGTCAGTGTCTCTGAGGGACTGTTGACATTTTGCTGATATTTCATCAAGTTTGGTCCTACCACAGAGCTACCAGAGGCAAGTGATTGAAGCTGGAGAGGTGTACCGTAAGGAGAGCACGTGTTAACCCCCCAGCTGTATTGGCTGCACCCTGCTCCTTAGTGGCACTGTGGTGGAACCCCCATCTCTCATTAGTGAACCAGGCAAAGGATTAGGCAGAGCAGCACTTTGCTCCCTGTCTCCAAACACACAGGCATGCACACTTCTTTATCCCACAGTGTGTAGACCTCACAAGGTGCCCTGATCTATTTGCTACAGGTTGCAAATTGTTTGAGTTTGATAGCTTTGACTGTGGCTATTTCTTGCCAAGAAGAGGAGATGTCCCCTCTCTAGCGAATAAGCACGCACATTGGAAATTCAAGGTAGTAATGGGATGCCGTAAGGTCATTTAACAGTCCTGAAATGTGTATTTCCTCACAGAGTGCAAAAGAATTTGTGTCAGTAGTCCTCGCATGGTGTAATTTTAGTAGAAGGTAGGACACCCTTCCACAGCTCTAGGTCTCCTATAGAAGCTTGTGGATCTCTGAATCATTAGGGCATTTTTCAAATGCTTGTGCACACAATACCCGTCTGTTTCCAGAAGAGCTGATTGTGGTGGGTAAGTGAAGCCTTGCTCCATCAGAGATCATCCTTTTTATGAGTATTTTGAGCTTCTCTGACCGTAGGGCCATACCTTTATGGGTGTGAAGTTTGGAAGTAACGCTGTCTAGCCTGACCAACTCTTCCTGAAGATGCTGTTTCTCTCACCAGCCCTGATGTTTCAGTTGCTGTCTCATGATCAGCTCAGTCCTAAGGCTGCCTTGTGCTGATGCAGTAAGTAACGTCTTGGTGTTTCATTGTCACCTTCGCAGCTGTTAGAGAGCACCAGTTCCTACAGGATCACCTGCCAGCTGTGATGCTATTCCTTTTACATCACGACTGTGAGATGACACCTCTCCTTGCTGGCAGACGAGCCAGGTGGGTAGGCATTGCTCCTCAGAGCTGTTCCGTATCTAGGGAGGCGAAGGCTGTTGCCTGGTTTAGCGAATAGAAATCAAGGACAGAGTTACAAATAAGGGGCAAAGTGCAGAGCTGTGCCCTATTCCAGCTCTGCTACAGCTGCAGAAAGCAACCTTGGGGGCAAATCCGCTCCACTGCAGCTGTGTTTCCCAGGACAGCCTCACTCTTGTGTGCTGACTTTGTGATAGAGCTTTGTAAAGTGCTTTGGTCTGGCTGGGCAGAGGTTCGTTGCTGATGGAATTGAAGAAGATGCATGCGTATGGGAGGGGGAATCTGAGAGCTTTTTAAGCTTTTTAGAAGTCATCTTGCTCCTGTGTACCATACCCTTCTTTTCCCCTGATGCAAGTAAGGTGGCCCACCATGGGAATATCGGCCTGGAGTATTATGGGTAATACGCAGGTTAATTATGGAGGGGGCAGGAAAAATAGCCTGAGCCATTTTCAACAATATCAAAGGGATGCTACCTAATGATTTTCCTATTAGTTCTTTTCCCAGCCTGCCAGAGTTGCTGCAGAAGTGTCATTTACAAAGGCAGTTTGCAACTCATTACCCTGGATTTTCACTGTAGTTCTGCTCCAGAGAGCGTGGGCTTTTGCTGTGTGCCCCAACCTAATGAATTGCCTGATTTGGTTAGTGCTGCCATCCCTTCTGACAAGGTTAGTTGCTGACTGACAGGAAGGGGCCTGGATTCAATTCCCTTCTTGTTTTCAACTTGCGCTTGTGTCAAGCGCAGGCTCCCTCTGGAAGCTGCCCTGTGATCCCTTTCCTTTGTTTTTCTGCATTCTGAAGGAAGCAGCCCATGCTTGGAGAAGTCCTAGAGCAAGTGCAGGGGCGTGTGTGCTGCTGCCCCCGGCAGTCCCTGCTCGATGCCTCAAGTCCCTTTCCAGCTGGAAAATTCCACTGCTCTCCTGCTCTGGGGCTCTGGGCTTCTCTTTTTCTTCATTGGTTTGGGATTTGCTGTCACCTGCGCTGGGCTTTGTAACCCTTCAGCAATAAATACCTTGGAAAAGCTGAATTAATGGTACCAGGGAAAAACATGCAAAGTGGGCTAGGGGAACAGAACTGATTTCCCACACATTAGAGGGTAACTGTGTCTCTGTTGTGCGAGCTCCAAGGTCTGCTCCAGCCTGTTTAGGCTTCGTGAGGTGCTTGTACAAGAGCACTGGAGAAAGCTCTTGTCCTTTTTCACTAGAGAGCAGAGTGCTTTTTCAGGCTGGGGGCCTATGGCTCATCTCATGCTGGGAATAGCTCCTGGAGAGGGGAAATCAAGGCTGTTCCTGTGTCATGTCACGAGCACTCCTGCTTGGAAGCTGAATGTGGCCACTGCTCGTTCAGCTGGTAGAGCAGGAAATGTGTAGGTCCCGTGGGTGCTAGTTTGACCTGAGTGTGGACAGAGGAGCTTGGGACTGTGTCTATACACCTCTGCTAAAAGCTATTCTCCGAGTCCACTGCTGAAATGTCAGATGCCACCCCCCTGAGGCTGCAGCCTGCATCCAGGACAGCTCTTGCTGTTCAGTTATGCTGTCTCCAGGCTGGGATGTGGTGAGGGAGTTTTCCAGTGCTGGCCATGGATCCTTTTACTGGATGTCATGAGGATTTGACCTAGCTGGCCCACAAGGGAGGCAGTGACTTGAGATCAATTTGTTTCTGTTCCTCCCCTCTTAATGAGATTCTTGTGGCCCCTCTCTTTCCTGCTGGCCTTGTTTCCTACTGAGCCCCTGTCGGGGAGACCCAATTGTGGCCTTATCAGGTGCTCGCTGTGCTCTAATGAGCCGTTTCTGTTTCCAATTCTGGCCTGTCTGAGGAACCAAGGAAGGTGCTTGTCAGCGCTCTGAAAACTGACCTCTACTCACAACACCACTCTCTGCCCGTCAGACCCGCTGGTCTGGCTGTGCCGCATGGGTGCTAAGGTTGAGTGGGTCTGAAAGTTCTCCCAAGTGCTCTTTCACCCCCTGAGTGCTGCCTTTCGTCTCGCATGTCAGCTCACACCCCCATATGGGCATGATGTTCCCATCCTGCAGGTGGGAAACCAGCATGCCGAGGGACAGGGAGACTTATCCCTGGTCAGAGCGGAAGCAGCAAGGCGAGGAGCCAAGCTGTTATCCCCTCCCTCTGCACAGGGAACTCTTGCTCCTATCGCTCTCCTGCCAAACTAGCGTCGTTTGGCAGGGCAGCTTTGTCCTTTTCCTTGGGCTTGCTCTTTTCCAGGGAGCCCAGTGGATGGAAGGAACCTGTGCTGTGGGGCTGCGCTTTTCCCCTCAAACTACGCTGCAGAGGAGAAATGGGAATTCAGACGTGATCTCCCCCACCTGAGCTTGGGTTGTGCCTTGCATAAGTTATCGAATTTTGGGGGCTGAATTCCTGAGACCAAGTTCCCTCTGCTCTGTTGAGGAGAGGCCCTCTGTCACCAGGCAGATGGTTTTATTTCAGCTCTGGCTTTGCAGCAAAAAGCCAAAGCTGGAAGGTGAATTGGCCCCACCTTGGTCCCAGCCTGGCACTGTTGTGGTCACTGCTCTGGCTTCATGCTTGAGGACCAAGAGCCTGAGGGGGACCCACAGTACTGTCTTCTTACACCAACGTTCAGACCTGGTGTGCAAGGTCTGCACAGTAAGTGATTCCTTCTTGTCCCTTAGGTTTGCTGGGTGACAGTGGACAGTCCCCTCTGATGGACATCTCTTTAGGAGCTCCTGGCACAGCCCCTCCTTCGCTCTAAAGGTGTGCGGAGCCGGTAGGGTGACCTTCACGGGTGTTGTATTTGCCTTACAGAGCCCTGACAGTGGGTTGTCATTACCGATGGACATCTCTGGAGGGCTCTAGCTAACCCTGAGGCAGGGCACTGAGCTGCCAGCTGCCCCTCCTGCCTGCCTCCCTCCCTCCCAGGGTCTTGATTTTGTTCCCCATAGGCAACCATGGTCCGTCAGCCGCTGCTCCCCATCCAGCTGGACTCTGTGGGCACCGTGAGGTGGGTACCCGTCTGACGGAGGCTTTGCTCGTACGAGGCTAGAAACGTCATGTGCTCGCTCCTAACCTGATGATTGAGCTGTCGGGTGTCTGGATGAATCCTCTTGTTCTGTAAACATAATGCTCTCTAATAGTTGGGAAGAATCTGGCTGGAGGTTTCTATGGTTTCCTGGTGGTTGCTAAGGAAAAGGATCTCTCTGCCTCTAGGTCTTGGTGACTTTCTTTTTGCCCTGTCCTAGGCACCAGAGCCCAGCAGAACATAATGCTCGTTGTTTCCCAGCCCACTACAATGGTCAGGGCATAATTTGTGACTCCCGTCAGGGCTGGGCTGGGCCCCTGCCACTCTTTTTTTTTTTTTTTTTTTTTTTTTCTTTTTTTTTTTTTCTCTAAGGCCTCTTTGAAGAATGAGACCAAAGAGCCTTCATGCAGGAGTTTGTTTGCTGTGCTTCCCACCCCCTCACTTGCTGTTTCCTTTAGAGCTCCGAGTCAGTTTAACGATTTATTTCATGCACTTTACATAGCAAGAAGCTGTAGCAACAGCTGTGTCCGTGAATCCTTACCAGGCAGCCCTCAGTATCTTTTGGTCTGTCTATGTATTGTCCCAGGCACAGTTAAATAAATCTCTGCTGGAGGAAAGGGACTTTACAGCTTAGCAGCAAAGGTTTGGTGAATGGGAATATCAACAAGATACTTAGTGAGCAGCTGGATCCTGGAATAACTGCGCCTCCGGCATAAAGCTCTGTTCCCACTGGCACGGCTGGGGGCTGGATCCAGCGCGGTCTCTTTGTTGCTGTCAGCAGGGACTGCATCTCCATACGGCACCCAGCGATACAGCTTTGTTTACGGGATGAAATTTGGACCCAAACCTGCAGACTGGATGCGGTTAAAACACGCCTAGGCCAAAGGCTGCTCTTGTTGCACTGCTATCTATCAATCTGGATCTAGGCTGTTGAACACGATGGGCTTGTTTCCATGGGCGCCATTCAGGATCTGGGCGATAGATGAGCTGCCCAAGGCCGGTGCTCTCGCAGGGAGTTCAGCTGGGTTCTGCAGAGGCTTCTAGTTGCATGCAGTGCTGGGCAGGATTTGGTTCCTCAGAGCATCGCAGGATCGGGCGCAAGTTTACTTTTGCATACAGGATCAAAGCTTAAAATACCATCTGGCCTTTCTCTCGCTCCTGACTTTTCTAAAACACTTGAACAAGTTCTTCTTTAACTGTTAAAATCAATAAATCTGACACTTAAATTGTATGTGAATTTGATAAATAAAGACAGGTTACAAAATGCCACACGGAATGATTTTTTTTTTTAAAGTTTTTCAACTACTTAGGACAAAAAATGTTACAATGCTTGACTTTTCATTTAGTTACATAAATAATTTCTTTATAAATATCTCTTTATAAACAATATATAAATAGCTTTACAACATAAATACATTTATGCATGACATGAATTTACAAACAGCAACATTATACAGCTGGCTTCATCAGTCTCTGGAAGAGCACTGTCCCTTGTCTTGGTGAGTGTTTGTATATATAATATATATAAGATAGAGAGCGCTCTTTTAAAAAATAACAAAACCAAAACAGCTGGTGCCATGACTCCTCGTACCAAAAAGAAAAACACAGCCACATCTTTTGTCCGTTCTGGGGGGGTGTCTCTGCTCTTCTAGGCGTTGCCTGGGGGATGGCCCTGCCTGGCCACGGTAGGAGAAAATGGACTACAGATTCGAAGACCTGCGAGGAAGGAGAACAAAGTGCCTGTTAGTACTTGCCGTACAACACCCCTTACCCATCCCAAGCTGAAACCCCTGTGAGAATAATCCTGGCATGGGGCCGGGGGATGCTGAAGTCAACAGAAAACTTCTCTGAGCTTTTTGCTGATGCTAAAGCAGGAAGAAGCCCACCGTTTGCTTTCTGGTTATTTGGTATTTAGGGGAGAGGCTGAGGGAAGCATGCTGTTCCTCCTGGCCCTGGGTCCAGCAGAAATTTTTTTTTTTTTTCTTCCTGATGAGAATTTAACTGAGAGAGGATGGGTGCAAGCTGTCAGCGCAGAATGTGCGCACTTCTTGGAGCCCTCAGCTGGGCGATTCCTTGGGAATCCTGAGGAGCTGCTACATGAGGAACCAGAGGAGCAGCACCCATCCCTCCGGGCAGGGCCATGGGCCAGCACTGGCATGCTGCGGGCACCATTGCGCCCTGCTCCTCCCATTGCTCTGTGAGAGCAGCACAGGGTCTGGATCCGGTCCCCTCTGTGCCTGATGACATTGCTGCAGGGCCAAGGCATGTCCCTGTGAGCCGGGGCCACGGCAAGAAGCATGAGAGGCCCGGGCTGCAGCGGGCAAGAGTTCAGCGGTGTGTGACCTGCTGGCAGGGAACAGGGCGGGGGGGGTCTCGCTCCCCCCAGCACCCTCAGGGAGAGCTGGCAGGGGAGGAGCTGCCGTGCTTCTCCCAAACCAGTCACTGCGGGGAAGTGATGCTTCTCTTGCCCAGGTACTGGTCCCGTAAGGACGGTGGCCATGGAGGGCTGTGGGAAGACCTTCTCCCAGCTCCCCGTAACTTGCTGGGACATAAAGCTGGGGTTAGGAAAGCACTCGCCTTGGCTCTCACCACAACTAGGAGACACCCGGGGAACTGTGTATTGCTTTCCCTCAAATTAAATTAATCGGAGTATGGCTGAGATAGGGTCCTTGCTAATCCTCCCGCCATGGGCTGGCGGGGGTACCCTGCCCTCCAGAGACATGTCCCCTGGTCACCCGTGTCTGTCAAGCGGAGGGGCCTGGGAGGAACTGGGAACGTGGGGCTGCACCGGAGCTCCTTCGGCATCCTCCCGGGCACCTGCGGGTCTCCTTCGTGCGGAAAGGGGGATCTGGCCTGAGCTGCTGCAGGAGTGATGAGCTACGGCCGGGGTCTCCCATGCTCTGCAGAAGGAGCCAAGGCAGCCGAGCAGCAGGAGGGGGGCTGGAAGGGTGGGCGTGCAATTACAGCCAATTTTGGGGTCTTCCTCCTTACCCACCCGCAACACCGGGGTTCGCGGGTGGCTCAATGGGTTAACTACCTGCAATCCCACCCGGCTGCCCAG
>NW_009258951.1:232545-234207 GCF_000687185.1 Egretta garzetta
TCATTGCACCCCCCCAAAAAAAGGGCTGCTGGGGCTGCACCCCCCCTCCAATAATTTGAAGGGGCCCGAAATCTGGCAAGGGATGCAGGCAGGGGGTCACTGTGTCTCCTGTCAGCATTCGGGTCCCTTCAGTCATTGCGTCCCCTGCCAGCTTTCAGGCCCCTTCAGATTACGGGGGTGGTGGGGTCTGTTCCTGCCCCCCAGCCCAGCTCCGGGGGGGGTGGTGTGGGGTGTCACACTACTCTGAGCACCCCTCCCTGCACCCCTGCCTTGCAGAGTGTCCCCAGCAGCACTGTGGAGATTGGGGAACCCCTTTCCTACTGCTCCACACACACACACACACACTTGGTTAATGCTCTCTGGGTCCCCCTCCACTCCTCCAGTTCTGACCTGGGATTACGGGGGGCACACTCCTTCCTTACGGCCTCCCCTCCCCAATCTCCCAGGGTCCCCCATCTCTGTCCCTGCCCCGGGCTGCTGCCCACCAAAACTTGGGGCTGCTCTCCTCCGTTCATCACCCTGACCCGCCCCGTATCACCCCTTTCTCTGCAGCCTGCACCCCAGTTACTTACAGGGACACCCCCACTCCTCTCCCACCGCTGTCCTGGGGCACCCCTCAGACCATGCCCCCATCTCTGTGCCTGGCCCCCAGGGCAGTGCCACCCAGTGTCCGTGGCCTCCGGTGCATTGCTCCTCCTCCTCAGCATCCCGGGACACCTAGCTCCCCGGGGCACCCCTATTTGGGGTGCCCCTTCCCCGGGGGATGCCCCGGGCACTCCTGTTTGGGCAGGGCTGCCTGGAGGGCTCTGGCTTCGCACCCTGCCCACCGTGCACCTGCTCTGGCTCTGCTCCCCTTCCCCGCTGCCCAGCACAAAGGGGGGGTCCCGGGGTGACGCCAGGGAGCAGACTGCCACCCTCCCCAGTCCTGACCCCATGGGGGCACGGGGCACAGAGCGCCCCCCTCCAGCCCCTGGTTTGGGGCTGACATCCCCAGGACACGCACGCCTGGGACAGTCTGGAGAAGCAAAGGGTCCCCTAGCACTCAAAAAGCCCACGAGGAAGGAGGACCCCGCTTTGTACTGACTCTGCCCCCCCGAAGTCACCCCGTGTCTCCCCCCTGCACCATTAGGACCCTCAGCAGGACGGGGAGAGGAGGGAGAACCGGGAGGCAGCTCCAGCCATACCTTCTGTGGGAGCTGAGACGCCGGCTTCGCCTCCAGCCTGACGGAGAGCAGAGCGAGTAAAAGTCCACCAGCCAGCAAGGGTGAGATCTGCATCCTGCGAGGCCGAGCGAGAGGGGGGCCGGGGGGCAGCGGGGAGCCAAGGGGAGCCCCGGGGAGAGGCCGGGACCGACGGGAGTCAAAGTTCAGAGCGGAGCCCCGAGGTCCCTCCTGCCGCCTGCGAAGTGCCGAGCTAGTGAACTTGGGCTTTCTGCTTCATTCATTTTATAACCCAACCTGCTCGGTGATGTCATCTAAACAACCAGGTCCAACCCGGCCTCCCACTCCACAATAGCAGGAATTTAAAAGGGGGGGTGGGGGGTGGGGGGTCCCCTCTCCCCTGGCAGGAACAAATGACACATCAGCCCAAGGCAACTGCTGGGGCAGCTGGAGAGCAGAAAGGAAAAGCAGGGGGCATTTGGCTTCACGTGCCCCCCCGGCC
>NW_009258951.1:234230-238057 GCF_000687185.1 Egretta garzetta
CAGGCAGGGGGGTGTGGGGGTGTGGGTGTCTCCCAGTGGGGGGGTTAAGCCCAAAAGACAGGAATGAGTGCAAAAAACATTTTTTTTTTTTTTCCACATCCAGGATTAAATCAGAACTTGTTTATCCCCCAACTTCTCCCCCAGGTCCCTGCTTGGCAGGAGCAGGGACACTGCCCTCCCTAGTGGGACCCTGGGGACACAGCAGGATGCAGGGGGCGGTGGCACTGCTTGAGGGCACTAGGTGGGTCCCTTGGCTTGGAGGGGGTGACCTGCTGCCTCTGCTCTCCTGGGGGGCTGGACGGTGGCCCTGGCCCTGGAGATGGGGCTTTTCACACAAAGTGGGGGTGTCCTCTACAGGGCAGTGTTGCAGGGTCCCTGCTGGGGACAGGACCCCAAGGGCTGACCCACTACAGGGCTGCACAGCCTGGCCTCCTCCAACCTGCTCTGGGAGCTGGAGGGTGTGGGAGAAGGATCTGATCCCGGGATTAACCCCAGTGGCTCGGAGAGGCTCTGGGGACACGGTAGGGGCTCTCCCCTGCCCTCACCCTTTCCCTTCAGCAGCCGGGAGAACAAGATTAGTGCCACTGCTGCTGGTGTGCCTGGCACCGGGCAGCTCTGGGGCTCCGGTTGCTTTTTCCTGATGGAGCTGGGCACCATCCCTGGCACCCTGGCCAGGGGGGATGCTCTTACTGGGATCAGACCGGAGGAAAGACACCCCCCTTTGCAGAAGCATGCAGGGCTGGATTGCACCAGGCTGGATTTGCACTCAAATCCTTTCCCTGGGACCAGGGAAACATTCTCTGCTCTTCCCCCTCTCCCCAGGCTGGTCCGTGCCTCCTGCTCCTTTTCTTGGTCTTTCTGGACTCTGCTGCTCCCCAAGTCCCTGGGGAGCTGCCCCTGCCAGGGGGCATGGCTCTTTGGGGGTCCGTGGTTTCCCTGCTCGGGAGCAGGGAGATGTTTCCTCCTCCACAGCCCAGGCTACTGGGCACAGAACGCTTCAAAGCAGATTGGCTTTTCAACTCCTTGTGAACGGGAGCTGGAAGAAGGTCTCGGTGGTTTTTCCATTGTGCCTGCCAGGTGGAGACAACTTGGACTTTTTGGAGTGTAAAGCTGTGCTTGGGCATTTGTCTGCATGCAGGCAGAGGGAGGCGACGGAGTCAGGATTAGAGCCGACCCCGGGTGCCAGGGAGCTGTGGGTGCAGGCAAGGAGCAGCAAGAGGCCCCTTCTCTGGGGGTTCAGCTCTTGTCCCCCCGAAGTGTGCTGAGAGGTGACATGCAGCCCCTCCGGGGTGCAAGGAGGGGGGCTTTGCCAGCACTCCCCCCTTCAGCAGGGCTTGTGCAGGGAAGGGGGAGCAGCAGGCTGCTGAGCCCTGGGTCTCCGCAACCGGGGGCTGTTGGGGTGCCCAAGGTCACCAGCGTCACAGCAGCAGGCACGGGGGTCCTGCCGTCACCCTCCTGGTTGTGCTGGATGATGCTGTGGGCGGCCCTGTCCCACTGCTTCTCCCGGAGAGCACCCGGGACGGGGAAGGAGGCAGAGGGGGTTTGGGAGCCATACCGGAGCTTCTCCACCAGCCCCTCGCCCTGGAGTGTGAAAGGGTTGCCACAAATGCCACAACGTGGTCAGGTCTCAGCCAGCGCCTGCCCACAGGAGGCTCGTCCCGTGCCCTTGGCTTTCACCAGCGTGGTTTTCATTAGCATGTTTTCTTTGTCACGCTGTGCAGCGCCTCGGGTTTGGGGTGTGTGTGCTTTATAAATCCAATTAGTCTTGTTACTGAAATTACTCTGCCTTTTCTGCTGAAAGTCGCTGGAGTTGGAGCCGGGCGCTCACAAAGCCTTTCCCTTAACTCAAACCAGATCTGATCCACTGGGGTGGCAAAAGCTCAGAGGGGGGGGGGAAGAGCTAAGCAGGAAGGGGTTAAGAGCATAAAACCCTTTTGCTTGGTGGGATGGGGGCCTGAAAGCTCTTAACCCTTAAAGGGATGTGCCTGCCTTAGCCCTGCACGTCCCTGCAGGATGCTCGCCCAGGCTGAGAATTGACAGACTTGGGGCATGTGTAGAAGCTCAGAGGGTGGCAGGGAGAGGGCTGAGCTTGCTGGGGGCTTCCCTGGATACTGGAGAACAATGGGGATCCTGCACAGTGGGACAAGGAGGGATGGAGACCCATGGGGTGGGCTGGAGGGAGTGACACCCCTCCCGTCACACCCAGGGCCCCAGGGAGAGCTGGGTGGAGAGAGAGGGGCTCCAGGGCAGCTCTGCCCTGAGGAACGCAGCAGTGAACCAGGGGTTTTGGGGATACGGCCAGTGGTGCGTTTGCTGAGAGGGAGGCTCGGGGTGACCTAAGAAAGGCGTGAAAATCCATATTTGACTGCTCTTCATGTCACGTAAGGTCCCCAGCACCCTTTCCCATGTGACAGCAGACTAAGGGCTGTTCAGAGGTGTCCGTATGGTGGCAGTGGTGCTGGCTCTTGTCCAGCCCAGATTCAAGCCTCGCACCCCTTTGCATCCTGCTGGGCATCACCCAGAGCCAGGACATATCCTGCCCTCCAGAAAGCCCCACTCCCGGGGTAGGGTTGGGAAGCTGCACATGCTGGAAACTGCCCCAAAACAGAGGACATTGCTGCTGTAGGGCTAAAAATGGGGAGACACTGCTGAGTCTTACCAAAGTGGGGGTGACCCCTGAGAAGGGGGACTCGGGGGGGCTGTTGGTGTGCAGGGAGTGGGGAAGGGCGCGGAGTGGGTGCGTGTGCGAGAGGGCACACGGATCCCCACGCCTGAGGATGGGAAGGGATTCATCAAAGTGTGACCAGTGCCAGCATGATTTGGAGGGTGGGAGGAGATGGGTCATGGGGGTACATGTGACAGCAGCCTGGGGTGTTTTGGCCCCATCACAAGGAAGGGGTGAGCGATGCCTGCGGGTGAGGCTGGATCCTGCCTGGCAGCACTGGGGCCCTGGCTTTCTGGGCTGAAGGCAGGAGCCGGGTTCCGGGCACCCTCCAGAAGATGACCCCTAGAAGGTTTACAGGACAGAAACATGGACTCTAGCCTGAAGCAAGCCGTGCCGCTGCAGCAGCAAGCAGCCAGCTATCTATCCCCTCTTCCAAACCAAGACCGTGATGAAGAGAGGTCCCACAGAGCTGCCCTGATGGGGCAGGTGAGGACGGGGCTGCAGACGCAGCAAGGCCATCCTTGCTAGCAAGGCTATGTGCACATCCAGGCTGGGCGAGCAGGCCCTCACTAGCCCCATGGCTCTGGTGGCACATGCCCTGGCTTGGCAGGAGCCTCTGCCACCTGGCTTGGCTGGGAGAAACCCCGTCACCCTCGAAGATGCTGTCAGCAGTTCCCTTGTGGCCCCCCACGACAGCCCCGGATGTCTCCCAGCCCCTCTGAGCTGGCTTCTCAGGAACCCAGCGCCAGCAGTGGGAAGTCCCTTTTGGCATTGATCATTTTGGGAAAAACCTTTGGGCTTCCTGGGCCTTTCCCTGGAGCATCCTGGATGTGGGAAACCCCAGGGGAGCACTGGGATAAAGGGAACCGAATCCGTGCTGGTCTTGGGGATGCTGGTGGTTGAGCCCTTGGTGGTCCTGCCAGGGCTGTGATCCATCTGAAGCCAAATTTGGGCTTTCTGCCCTTTTTCTTTTCTTTTGGGGAGGAAGTCTGGCTGTCTCCTCCAGGAGGGTCTGCGTGGGTGCCAGGCTGAGCAGCACTGGGTGGCCCCGGCCAGGGGAAGGGGCTGGCAAGGGAAGGGTCAGTTTTCAGAACCACGGATGGCAGGGCAGCCTTGCAGAGGGGATAATGGCCTGGCTGGGCCTCGGATGGGCCTGGGAACA
>NW_009258951.1:238281-243429 GCF_000687185.1 Egretta garzetta
ACGGCGTCCCCGCTGCCACCCCATGGGCAGCCGGTGTGGACGTGCGGGGCTCCACAGCACTAACCTTTTGCAACCAGACAGAATAACAATGCCAGGCTGCTGGGGTATAATGGCCGGTGTTTGCTTGAGATACAAAGGCTCAGGGCTTTCACATGAGGTAATACTGATAAGTTACGCTCTCTTTCACTGCTCCGCCTGCCAGCCGGCAGTGGGGCCGGCAGTGACCCCCTCTTGCCTTCACTGAGCTGCTGGGACGTGTCCGCCGGCCCCTCGGCCTCTGCTGGAGCATCGCCCCTTGCTCGCCCTCAGTGTGCTGTCCCCACCCAGCCTGCAGCCACAAAGTGGCCCCTGCAGGGGCTGTTCAGACCCCGTCTAATGTGTGTGGGGTGGGGGACAGAGTGGCAGCACTAAGGGGTTGTGGGGTGAGTCCCTAAACCCACGACTGCAGAGCAGCATGGTCCTTTAGTCCCCGCCTGTCTCAAAGGCGCCTTTTCCGCATCCCTGGGGGAATCAGACAGGGCTTGAACTCACAGCACATCCCCCGCCCCGTGAGCCCTGTCCCCTGTCTTCCTGTCCCGCTGCCCACGAGCTTGGTAGGTGCAGTGCAGCTGCCTGCCTGGGTTTCCTGATGGGATCCATGGAGCTGTGTCCCATCACATGCCCCAGTGCTCTGGGACCTCAGAGCTTTATCATCCAAAACCACTTCAAGCACCTTTGAGAGGCTTTGTCGTGCCCCTGGCAGGGCAGGAGGATGCAGGGAAACTGAGGGCTGGATTTTAAAAGAGATTTGGCCATCTACAACTAGAGAGGAAGAGACTTGAAGGTATTCAGGAGACAAACCCAGGAGACGCCAGCTAAATCAGGAGCAAGGCATTAACCCTGCTTTGATGTCCTACCCCAGCACTCCGCCTCTTTCCTCCCACTGCCTCCTTCACCTCTTTCTTGGCTGCCTGTCCCTCTTTGCTGGGGTCTGGTTCTCCCTTTCCTTTGCTGGACAGGCACAGCCAAACTGGACCTCCCTCTGCCTGGAGGGAGCTGCAGGCATTCCTCCAGGTGCTGCGGCATCTGAAGGAGATGGGAACCCATCAGTCCTGATCCTGGGTGGCATGTTTCCCAATCAGAGGTATGGAGGGCTCAGGAGGAGATTGGAGAAGCTGAAGGACGGGTGGGACAAGACCACATGTGTTGTGACACAGTGAGCAGATGGGTATCTGCTGTGGAGAGAGATGTTTTTCACCTTATTTATGGTAATAAATCTGTCTCCCTCCCCTCTACCCCCTCAAGCATAGTTTGTGTCCTCAGTTCAAGTGCCCAGATGGCTCCTGGTGCCTGAGCAGTGTCAAAGCGACTGAGACTCTGGCTGCTGCAATTGAGACACTTCCAAGGGAGCTCAGAGGCTCCAGAGCAAGCCTGTGGTCCCGCTCTGCCTTTGAATGTATCCTTGTGCCATGTGGGTTGAGCCTCTGGTCAACAGCAGGGGGGAAGAGGCAGAGCAGCCCGCTGATCTCCATCCTGCCACCACAGCCTGCAACCTGGAATATTCCGTTTCAACAAGAGGTGGCAATGAGAGGTGACATTCAGGCTGGCAGGGGCAACATTTCCACCAGCAGTGTTGGTTTGTGCCGGGTGGGCTGTGGGAAGCAGACAGTGGTGTTGGAGGAACTGGTCTGCTCCCACCCAGGGTTCCCCTGGTTGAGTAATCCTGGTGCGGCTCCAGCCCTTTGGCCAGTCACTCCTGATTAACGCTGATGTAAACGAGCGCCGGGCGGGCCCTTACTCCTCGCTTAAACCACAAGCAGAGGAGCCAAAGCCTTCGTAAGTGGGGTGCTCCCAGCCAAGGAGCCACGTGGTGCTCTTGCCTTGGCCGAGGTGCCACAACACGTTCTAGCCTCCAATGTTGGGGAGCAGCTACCAGTTACTGCCCGGGGGAAGACGGTGAGATAATCCTGTGCTGTGGGAAAGCAAGCTGGGACAGCGGGCTGGGCTTGCTGCTACAGGACCCCAGGAAACAAGAGCGCAGGGGAAAAATCTGCCTGTGGACCTGCTCCCTTTTAGAAAGCCTGTGAGTTGCCATGGAGAGTCATGGGAGCAGCAGCGAGGCGATTGTTCCTTTCTGCTTGGCAGCCATGAAGACAGTGTGGATGGAAGATGGAGCCACTCACCACTGTGTTTGGTGAGATCCTGCATTAGGCACGGGCCTGCCGCCACATTTGCACGTGGCCTCTTTCAAAGGGTGCGAAGGACAGGCACGCAGCTGGTTCCAGCAACACAGGGATCTGCTGCACGCCCGCGGGGCACCGGAAGGGTGACACATTATTTGCTGTATCTCTCGTTTGCCTGGGCCAGTGATGGGGCAGAGCAAAATGGGGCACAAATCCAGGCTCTGCCCCATGGACCAGACCAGATTTCCAGATCCCCGTCTGCTACTGGGAGAGGAGGGCTAAGAAACACTCTGCCAGTCTGCTGGGGCTTGCAGCCCCTTGTGCAGCAGGGGCCCAGCTGGAGGCAGGAGGCGAGGATGACGGAGATGTCCAGCCGTTGAGCCATATCCCTCTCGCCACGCATGATATCACTGTGAAACCGCAGGCCCCAACGCCGTCAGCAGCGCTAAAAAACACTGAATCCCCCCCGCTTCCTCCCCCCATCTGTCTCCCGTGGAGGGAATGAGCACGCAGAAGCTGCTGCAGCTGGTGGCACCACCTGGCGCAGGAAGGAGCCCGGCCAAGCTCTGGGCTCATCTTCATCCCCACGGGCGTGAAGAAGAGCAGAGACACGGCGTGACTCGGCATCACGAAGAGTTGCTCTTCCTACCTGGCTGTCACGGGGAGGGGGACAGAGGGGCTGGGGTTCCTGGGTCCCCCTGCCCCATCTCCCGCTCTGCCAGGCAGCTGAGCTCCTTGCTATGGCATGGGCCAGCCCTGCAGAGCTGGGGACATGCCGCTGCCATGCCTTAGCAGAGCAGATACCAACCGCCTTGCTTTGGCAGCAGCCAGGGAGTGGGAGGAAGCAGGAGAACATGCACCCTTCCACTGAAAGGGTGATCCCACGCAGCCATGCTCCCCCTGGGGCCTGATCTAGTGGAAATGGCGTCCACCCTCTGTCTTTGGGGCTGGGGGGGCACCAGCTGCTGTGCGACTGGTGGCTCTGATTTCACAGAGGAGGGCTGCTTGCTTCCTCGCTGTCCGGGCTCTGCGGTGGCTGCATGGCTGGTGTGGGGCAGCTCGCTGCCTCCCAGCCGTGCTGGGGCAGAGCTGAGGCCTCGCTCCCCTCCTTGCGGTGGCCAGAGCTGCCAGGGTAGGGCAGCTGATGAGCTGGCAGCTGTGCCGGCAGATTGCAGGCAGAACATGTTGGCTCTGCGTTGTTCAAAGACACTGCCTTTGCTGGTGACATCCCAGTGCTCGGGGAGATGTGACTGTCCTTGTGCAGGCAGGTCTGTGCTTGCTGCCCTTGGTCACGCAGCAAAAGCCCGATGCTTTCTCACAGCAGCCCCCTTGACCGACCAGAGGGCCAGAGCTGGAGTGGTCTGTGCCTGCAACGCCTGCCATAGGTCGCTTCACTTTCAGCAGCTCCATCTCAGAGGGCTCACCACGGCTTTGTGGAGGCTCAGCAGTGCTGGCTGGGAGCATGGCCGTGGGGCTGGTTTGTGTCTAGGAGAGGCTGGCAGCTACAGGTGATGCTACACACTGAGCAGACACGGCTTCATGGTCTTTAGAGGTGACCGGTGCCAGGCGCTGTGGACACCAACCTGCGGGACGCAGGATGAGGAACAAGCACCATGGGGCAGGTGTCTTCCCCATCCTAAGTGAAGCAGCAGCATGGATGGTCTGCTCAGACCCATGTTTCTGCTGAAGTGAAGACTCAACACAGCCTCTCCCCACCAGAGCCCCGCTTGGAGACACCAGCTCGGGTCCCTTCGGACCCTTCTTCCATCCCCCAAGGGGCTGCTCGAGGCAGACAGCTTCAGCAGGGTTGACTGGGTGTGCTATGAGGCCAGTTTATTGCTCTCCAGTTTTTCTTCTGGCTGAAGTTCTTGGCAAACCCAGCCTGAGTTTGCAGGTAACACCAGGGTGATCAAACCACCTACTCCCAGCCAGCCAGCCCCTGCTATAAAGCCCCGTGGGAGGTCTGTGGCCACAGAAAGAGCAGGGAGTCAAAGTCACAGCTCCTGACTCTGGTCTCATGCTTTAACAACACCCGCTGATGCGAAGGCTCTGACTTATCCTGGCAGAGATCAGGCCACTGCCGCTCAGCACTATGAGCTGGTCATTGCTTGGGTGCTGTAGGTATGGGTGGGCTGGAGGATCGGCGGGTCGCCGGGTGCCCAACCTCCGGTGCTAGGGGAGTGTGAAGAGCTCAGGGCACAGGGGCCTGGGAGCCTGCTCGCCTCTGCAATGAAGGTGAGGCCACGCAGGTCTCAAAGGAGGCTTCTCCGTGCTGCTTTTGGAGGTACAGGTGCCCGCAAAGCTCTGAGGGTTTCCAATGGGACACCACCAGTCTCAGCTCTTTACAATACAAAATCAGCTAAACCATGCTTTTTTCACCTATCTGGCTGGAAACTTTGGCTGAAGCAGGAGTGCTGGCAGTGAACTGCACCGAACTACCACAGAGGCCTCAGCCAGCCCTGGCTGGAAGGGGCAGTCTGCAAACCCCAGCGACCAAGGTGCCTGCAGACCGTGCAGGCTGGGGAGAGTCTGTGTTGGCTCCCTGCTGCCTTGACAGCACCTCCTGCCTCCCCCCTTCCCGCAGCACCCTGGCCCTGCAGGGACCCCGCAGGTGCCCGGCTCAGCCTCCCGCAGGAGGCTTTAGGTTGGACAGGAGGAAAAATTTTTTCACCAAAAAGGTTGTCAAGGGTTGGAACGGGCTGCGGTTGAGTCCCCATTCAAAAGCTGTGTGGACGTGGTGCTCAGGGACACGGTTTAGGGGTGGGATGGCAGGGTTAGGTTAACAGTCGGACTTGATCTTAAAGGTCTTTTTCAACCTAAGCAATTCCATGATTCTGTGATTCTAAGCCCCAAGCCTGGGCGGCCTCCCACCCTCACCCCCTGTGACTGACCCGGGGCGGGGGGGCACAGGCCCAGCGTCAGCCCAGCCGGGAGGCTCGGCTCCCCTTCCCCTGGCAGGCTGTGGAGACCGCGTGCCCTCCCCACG
>NW_009258951.1:244157-249615 GCF_000687185.1 Egretta garzetta
TCGGGTGGAAGTGCCAGGGCGGTTCCCCCCCGGTCCAGCTAAATGAGCTTCTTCCCTCGGCGCTTCCTTCCCGGTGTTTCCCTCGTCCCGGCTATGGGAACCTCGTACCCACCGCCCCCTTCCCTCTGCGCCCCGGCTGGCAGGGAGCGGTCAATTCCTGGCTGCCCACGGAAAGCTGATAACGGCACTGTAACGCGTGGGGGCTTGTAAGCCTATTTTTGTCAGTGCTCCAATTGTGAATGTAATTAAAGTTGCAGAAATTCTAGTGGAGGCGAGGTGCAAATGTTTATTCTTTACTTGTAAACAAAGATGGCAAACTCCTGTATCCCGGAACCAGTGTTTGGAGAGTAGTCTCGCTGGCTTGTATAAATGTTATCTACTTCTATTAAACTGGCAACGGGAGAAGGTGACGTTAAAAGAAAGCTTGCTGTAGACCTACCCGTGTGAGGGTTTTGTAATAGTGCTGTAGCAGGTCAATCTATTAGAAAAATTTAGCTATTGGCCAGCACCAATGGAAAATCTTAGGAACAAGAATCACAAACCACACAAAGAATTTTTCCGATTTATTCAGGGATTTTTAATTTTTGCTTTGTATTGTGAAACCTATTCACATCCGTGCTCAATTACTTAAGTAAATCTCACTGCAATGTGCGTTGTTGCTCTGAAAGGGCCAGAGCAGAGACCTCCTGAGGAGTCGTTGGTGCTGTGGTCTTTGGTCCCTGCTGGACAAAGCCCCATGCCCTTGGCAGCGTGGGCACCGAGGAGCCTGCCTGTGTGCTTATCCTCTGTGCAACTGCAGCAAAAGGGAGAACAGGGCTGGGTAAGGGTAAAGAAAAAATTCCAAGCATGGTGGGAGTAGGGAAGGGAATATAAATTTCTCTTCTGCTGAGCCCTGTATTCTGCCCTGCCAACACCCCCCTGCTTAGAGAAGTGAAGAGAGAGAAAGGTTTGATGGATGATGTCTTTATTTTAGCTTAGAGTCCAGTGCCCCTCAGTTCTGGCATAGAAGAGATGAGTGAGCCCTGACTTCTCAGCATACCGGCTGGGGTGAAGTTTGGCTGTTGAACTTCAAACATGGCTTGAAGGGAAAAACAGGCATTTTTATGAAAACCCGCAGAAGACAGCAGTTGTGCTGGGCTCCATTATCAATATATTTTTATTTTCCTCTTTGATGTTAGATACAGCAAAAATCATTGCTATGTCCTGTCCATATCTATAATTTACCTTAATAGTAGCTGAGGACAGTTTACTAGATCGTTTCGCTCCAAAATCTTAAAAGCTAGAGCAGCTGAAACAGGATTGAAAGATGCTTGATCTACTTAAGTTCCACACTCGTGCGACAAAGGTGGAGGCATAGTACCATCTACAGAAACAGGCGCTGGATGGAGTGGCAGCCATGTCTCAACCGCTAAGACTTATGAGCTCTTGCAAGACAGTTTGTTGTGCGAGGGAACTTATTTTATGTCAGCTGTGCTGGGAGTGAGTTTATGGCTAGAAAGACAAGCTGAAATGCTTAGTCTTCGTATTGGAAGGAAATGTCCTATATAATCCAGAAGTGTCAGTCACTGGGGGGAGGTAACGGGCAATGTACGCTTTTTACTGCAACACTGAAGCACTTCAGTAAGGATGCAGTTATTTTTGAAGGCTCCAGGTTGGACATGACAAGATTTTACTTCTGATAACTGCTAAACTGATGCATCTGATGCAGTCTGTCAGTTACTGCCTTAATTTACCTGGCCTTTTCAAAGGCAAGGAAGAGAGGATTAAGGGAATCCCTTATATTTGGAGTGTCAGCCTTGGGACAAAACTCCCTGTTTTGTGTGGGGTATGGGCAGGTAAGGCTTAAGGGCTGTGGTCACTCCTAGGTTGCTGACGGGGATTTGGTGCAGGGCAGATGTTGAGTACATTGTGAAACTTCTTCCCCTGAGTGGACTGATTTGCTGTCGCAGAATTTCTGTAAAGGTCAATACATTGTCATTTAGTACATTTTTGTGTCTTTTAGCATTATCAATTATTTGACGCTTTGTTTCAGGAAAATAACCCTTTTTTCCCCTGTGTCTATTTATAACTCTGAAGTTTGGGCCTTTTACTGCGCTATGGATCATCTGGGGTATATGAGAAATACTACTTCTGGCCAAGGTGCCAAAGAGGGATTGAGCAAGCCCACTGCTCCCCAGAAGAACGCTTACGCGAGGCTTGTGCAAAAGCACCACAGTGGCAGATTCAGGTCCTATTTGAGTCACATTGCAGAGAAGATGCAGCTAGACGAGAGCACTTCCAATGACCTCAGCTCAGATCTGGACCCGCCCCTGAGGAGAGGCCTGGTGAAGGATAATCCGGCCAGGAATGGGTTGAATACGCACAGCTACTCACCGGTCAGAACATCTCACCTGGAACAGTCCATGCCTGGAGGATTTGAGAATGATAAACCCCAAGCTGCTCTGAACAGATGTCCTCATAAAAAAAATACCATTGTTAGCCCAGAAGGAGACTTGGAGGTGGAGGAAGACTATTATGTACATCAGCGTGGAGCTGCAGCTGACTTGTTAAATATGAGTGATGCACCGAGTGGGAGAGTATCGAACAGCCTGAGGCACCGTGCAGCTCTACAGAAGTCTTCTGGTTCTGATGAAAGGGACGAGGAGGACATGTGGAGGAAGAAACATAAGAAACGAGGCAGGTGTCCTGCCAACACAGATACAGCAGCTGGACACTTGTTGAGTGAGCAGTTTAGTGAGGAGGATGTGCTGGCAATAAATGCCAGGAAAAACAGTCACTTGTCTCCAGGTCAAGTCCAAGGTGAGTTCACACTAACAAATTGTTTGGTCCATTTGCTATAATTACTGTGGAATTGAATGTGATGTTTTAGTCATGAGTGAGTTAATGTGAGCAAGTTCTACTCTGTCCAAGTTAGTCAGCCCTTAGTTACCTGTGGGTGGCTTTGTCCTGGTTCACAAGTAAGCCATCCGGCATGTGCAAATGGCTTCACGTGGAGCCAGCTTGGTGCTGGCAGGACCTAATCCACTGGCCTAGGCTCTGTGAATGTGGCTGTTCTCCTTCCAGGATCAGCTCAAGACTAGGAGAGCCCAATTTCTGTGGTGTAGAGTCCAAATTAATAAGACTGCTGGATCTGAGCTGACTTGGGGCAGAGTCATGCTTTCCTCTGCATTGCCTCTGGATCTGGAGTGCTGGTTTGCATTTGCAGGGGGTCTGAGTCCATCAAATACTCAGAGGCTAAGATGCCTGTATAATGTCTAATTCCTGATACAGAGTGTGGACTCCAGTGAATTTTGCTGTTAGTAACCAAGAGACCATGTCTTGCAGTAGTAAAGTGAATGTGTCTCCGATGTGATGTTCAAGGCAAAAAGCCTACTTATGGAGATAAATAAAATTCTTTATAAAAAAAAACCAAAACAAAACAAACCCCAAACATAGCACCAACAAGCAACCAAAGCCAGGCAGTTTAAATGTGATCTCTCAGTGTAATGGGTTAAAACTTCCTCTGAATGTTATTTATGGTGAAATACTTGGATAGCCTGATCTTATGAGCTACTACTGGAGGAGCTCATAAATGTCACAGTATTAAATTCTCTGTAATAAGTAGAAAAGAGATCTATTTCTCAGCTGGGTAAGACGAGCCTGAGGCCAATCACAGCTCTTGGATTGGAAATCAAGTAAATGTTTAACTAAATCAATCTTACAAAACTATGGCCTATCACTCAAGAGTGGCAAGTAATATGCTTTTTACAGGGTTTATGGTATTTTTCAGGCTGTGAGAGCAGATTGTGTGCTGAAGTTGGTAAACGTTCATGAGTTCTTGCAAGACAGATTATAGTTAGAGATCTAACACAAGCAGATTATGCTAAAATTTGTTGATGAGCTTGATTTTTTGGGAGGATTTTTTTTGCATGCTTCATTATAACAGTATTTATTATGCTAGCCTGTTATAATAGACTTTGCTACCTTTCACCCTACTCTCCAAAAGCTGAAGGGAAGAGCAGCTAACAGATGGGGAGTCTTAGAAGGCTTACAGTTTGTAACCATGAAAACAATAGGTGCCTACATGGGTTTTAGTCTAAAGTAAAATACCCTGGCTTTCAAAAGCAAGCACCTGCAGATCCCTCCGGCTCTAGTTGGGAGTGGAACTGCACAAACTCTTTGAAAACCAGTTGTTTGTTTAGTGTAAAGACCTAGACCAGAAAATTTTGACCCTCATGTTTGATCTCCCAGGTGGAAAACTCACACTGTTGGGAAGATTATTGGAAAATTATTTGCTTAACAGTGACATCCTTCCTCTTCTTCCTCTTGCATGCTTCTCCAGCCACCCTCCTGTCTAGCTGAGAGTAGTTACTTTGCAGAACACTTGCAGGGACATGAAAACAGTTTATTGGGGAGGAAGGAAATAAGAAAAAAAAAAAAGTAATTTGATTCAGAGAAATGTCTTTTCTGCTGTTCAGTTTGAGTGTATTTTAGCACTCTGGTTTAAGTGAAATGAAGGTTGTACAGTATGCAAGTGCTTAGGTATAAGAACTCACACATCACAGTCCCAGATTAATATTTTCTCACTTCAAAGCTTGTCTCTCTCTCTTGATGCTGATATAAGTCATATTACTTTGCATAGGCAGGTGTCTGGTTTGATCAGTTTAAATCAAGGCTTGTGAAACTGTGATGGCAAGAATTGCTTCTGTCATAGCGGTGAGGCATATCATCTTTTCAGTAGTGACATTTCCTCACAAATTAACTCTGTTCAGGCTGTTGTAGGCTTTCCAAAAGACCCTTTGAGCTAATCTCAAAGCCAAGCATCTCTCTTTATATTGCTTCTTTTCATTGTCCTCTTCTTAACAGCTCATCAGCTCAGGCTTAGCCATGAGGTAATTCGAGATAGCCAGCATGGCTTCACCAAGGGCAAGTCCTGCCTGACGAACCTAGTGGCTTTCTATAATGGTGTGACAGCATCAGTGGACAAGGGAAAACCAACAGACGTCATCTATCTGGACTTCTGCAAAGCCTTTGACACGGTCCCCCACAACATCCTTCTCTCTAAATTGGAGAGCTATGGATTTGATGGGTGGACTGTTTGGTGGATAAGGAACTGGCTGGATGGTCGCGTCCAGAGGGTAGTGGTCAATGGCTCGATGTCCGGATGGAGACCGGTGACGAGTGGTGTCCCTCAGGGGTCCATGCTGGGACCGGTGCTGTTTAATGTTTTCATCAATGACTTAGACAGCGAGATGGAGTGCACCCTCAGCAAGTTTGCGGATGACACCAAGCTGAGTGGTGCGGTTGACACACCAGAAGGACGGGATGTCATCCAGAGAGACCTGGACAGGCTGGAGAGGTGGGCCTGTGTGAACCTCATGAGGTTCAAAAAGGCCAAGTGCAAGGTCCTGCACCTGGGTCGGGGTAACCCCCAGTATCAGTACAGGCTGGGGGAAGAAAGGATCGAGAGCAGCCCTGC